>NW_010391340.1:69923-100857 GCF_000710305.1 Buceros rhinoceros silvestris | reverse complement strand
GATGCCTGCCTCGGTCCCAGCCGGGGCTGTCAGTGTGCCCAGGGTCAGCAGCACCCTGTCTTAGCTCTTTCGTTCGTTACTCTCCCCCTGTAATATTTTCTTGGAGTCATGGAAGTCAGAGCTGAGCTCCTGCTCTTCAGTGCTGCCCCTGGTTATCTGATATTTGAGCTCTACAGACAAACTGTTCCTCACCACCACCTGAACTGCGTCTCCTCTTTTCGCCCTTTTTCCCCCCCATACCAGAGTTGCCAGGGGCTCCCGCCTCGCTTCCCTGTGCCTTCCCTGAGTGCCCCTGCACAGCCCACCCATATCTCCCTGTCACACTGTGCCCTCCCCCATTATCGTTTTCCTAACCCCTGTCCTGTGGCCCTGTTGGACGTGGCACAAGTCGTCGTGTTGTATTCAGAGCTCCCTGCTCGGAAAGGTGCAGCCCTTGCTGTTACCCCTTACAGTCAGCGTGTGCCTCCCTCAGCATCTTTCCATCCTTTTCATGGTTGCATCCCAGGTTTCTCCATCACGTACAGTGCTATTTTTCAGTTTTGTAGCTATAGGGCAATGTTTAGCCTCCTGTCTGGTCAAGCTATAATTTTATGGCTGGTTAGTCTTTGCTCAAGCTTTTTCTGCCCTGCTTTGTCTTCCTAGTCAAGTAACGATCCTTTCCACCCTGATTCCCTTGGCCCAGTCGGATTTTACCCCTCTGTGGCTTGTTCTGGAAAAATAACGCTGTTTTGGGGGCAGCAACAGTATTCTGCAACTACCGCTGTAGTTCTCGTGTATTGTTACTGTAAGAGAAGATGCAAAGATTTCCTTCAGCCGTAGGCTAGGAACCACCCGTAGGGAGTTGCCCTCTTCGTACTATTTTTACTATAGCTGCATGATTTTTCTTTCTAGCTGTTAAATTCCTGTATAACTCTTGGGTTATTGTGTGATATGTTTCTGCTTAGCAATAGCGGGTTAGTTATTCTTCTGGTATCACCTTCCTGTTGTCTCTGAGGCACAGGCAAGCACAGTTGCTGCTGTGTGTGTGCAGAAGGCTCTTGTGGTGCCGGTGCTGCTGGTTCAGTGTTGCTTACCGTAGTAAAGGAGGGTAAACGTCTCTGCATGATGCAGTATCTGAAGCGTTATTCATGGGATCTTTCTTCTGCTGGCTAGTTTGGCCTGCCTTTAAACACACAATGTGTCACCATTTGGCTGCTTGTCGTGGTTTTGCTACATCGGTCCCAGTTCCGAACCCCCCTGTGACAAAGTGCGATCATACGTGAGGACCGTGTGCTCGCTTTGTGACGCATGGCGGGGCTGCTTCCTTCATCTACGAAGGGCTGCTGACGCCGTCGCTCTCAGCTTGAGTTAAGGGACTGCGGGTCCGGGCTGCGTGAGTGACATGGTTCTTTCTGCCACAACAGGAAACGGTGAAGCCCTCTAAATGGGTTGATGTTCAGTGTATGAAGCAGATCTCAGCCATGCTGTAGCACCGAGTGACCTGATTGAGTGGTAATCTGCTGTGAAGTAAATAAGCCTTTTGAGATGTTTTTCTGCACACAGAGTGATGAACATCAGGAATTTGACCTGGTGGAGATTGGATGAACCCTGTGATTTCTGAATACCACTTGTGCCAGGGGTCCCATGTGGGAAGGGAGGAAGGGTGCCATGGTCTGACTTCAATACCTCGGAGGAGGTGTCTGTGGTAAGAGCAAGGACAGTGACATTCTCAGTGCTGGAGTGGGAACTCTTCCTTACAGAGGATGTTAGGGATGCTAAGGTAAAGGTGCACTGGGTTGTACTTTTGTTTGAATATAGCAGATCACATCCTCATGTCCCTACTTAATCATTTGCCCTGTTTTACGTCACTTCCTGCGTCAGCATGGCTGGAAAAAGCCTAAACCAGCCACTCGTACTACGTGAACATAAACACGTTAAGAACAAGGATTATAAACAGATATTGTCTGCAGCTATTAAGCCTCCTGTGTGTTAATCTGCAGAAGGCCTTCAGCTAAACAGTGTCAAATTTTCCGAGTAAGCCCAGGTATTACGATACCATGGATTGATTTGTTCTGTTGCTTGTTGATGTCTTTTCGTTTCGTCATCACCTTTTCTGCGTGCTGCTGCGTGAATACTTTTTCCTTGCCCTCAGGGGAGCAAAGACAACTTTGTAATTGTAGTCCTGATGAGACTTTGAGGAGCTTGTTTCCTCTGTAAAGGCAGACCTAATTCTGAATTTGTCTGTTAAACGACAGAGTGCAGATGACTACCATAAGGCGTGGAAGCTGTTGGACAGGTCCGACAGAGTGACAGTAAGAGTTGCAGGCAGACTTTTACTGTGCCCTGAGGATATAAATCTCTTCTAACCACGTCTTTTGCAGTAGTTAGCTCAAGACTATGCCTGCAAGTACAGCAAAGTAAGCGAAGTTTGCTGTAGCCGTGGACTTCCGCAGAATTTACTTGTTTGTCACAGTCACAAGCACTTTGAAGGTATATTTTGCTTCCTCTGATCCTGTCACCTGTTTACCCAAGAAATGCTGTAAAATAAAGCTGCTTGCTTACAAGACCGTAAAACTTCAGTGAACTTGTTTCTGCGCCCACAGGTTGCCCAGCTGCATTTGACTGAAATATGTTGGTGTGGGGCAAATGGGATGTTTAGATCCTGTGACTTTGACACACAGCGTCTGAGGGCAAATCATAGCTAACATCCGTTTAGCTGAAAAATCTATAAATCTATCCCTTGTGAAGATGCAGGGTGAGGGAAGGAGTGGAAAGCTGTGTTTGGTAAGTGAAGAACTATGTTTCAATGTACTTACCTGGTTTTAGCTAGAAAAAAATTTTGAAGAAGCAAAGAAGGTGTAAGAGAAGTACGTTTAGGAGATGATGATTATGTAATAATCATCATCTCTGTGATGATTATTCTGGGGAAGGAGGGAAACCTCATCTGATCAGGTACAGCTGGTAGTGTAACTGCTGTTGTCTCAGCTGGCAAAGAAGTAGAGGCTGCATAGAGTGCCTTATCAGCCATTTTGAGACCTGTCGGACTTGTACCAGCATCAGGCTTCCTAGTACACCCGTCTCCTGGTCTCAGGCTGCCATTGGTGCAGCTGGAGAAGCTGTTGGTCAACTAAGATACAGTATTTTTGAGCGAGTGGCACTTGGGAAAGAGAAGAGATGAGGTAAGAGAGGGATGATGTGTGTGAGGAGAGGCAACAGCAGCAGCCTCGCTCGCACCTTCTCAGCAGTGTGGAGGACTCAGCTGGAATCAGATGAAGTGGTAATAGCATCTCAGTTGTCACCTGGCGTGGATGAAGACACAGTAATACCACAAGCAGTCCTGGGAGATGAGGGTGTGAAATGGAGGAGCACTACACCGTTCACGGCTGTGACAGTAAAGCGCACATCTTCCTTGGCGCTCGAGCTTTCACTGCATCCCATTACAAACCTCAGAAAGCAGGAGGGTGGGTGACTAGGCTGTCGCCTCATTTCATTCATCAGTGAGGTGTGATTTCCACAGTGCCAGCTTTGGTATGTTGAGATGTCCCTTTGTTTACCAGAAGGAATTTCAGCAACGTCCTTGGGTGGCATCAGGAGGACTTCTTGTTTAGATTAATTCAGCCTAACTTCTGTTTACATTTATGCGTGGTTTCTCTGTAATATTTTCATTTTTATAACCACTTATCATTGCCTTGAACTTTTTAAGACAAGAATTTGCAGTATATATTTCAACAGAGTTGCACACGGCGCGAGCAGCTCTCCAAACTTTCTGGGATATTGGAAGCTGTCTGACTCCGATAGCTGAGATATGTCAGGTTAATTTATCCTATGCAAAGCAGGACAAATTAACTGCTACTGAGCTTTATACTGTGGTGGACAGATTTTGTTCGGTTTCTGAACCAGCAAGTTTCCGATTTCTGTAGCAGTCTGTGGTACAGATAACTTTCGCACTACAGGAGGTTGTGATTCTCTTTCTGATTAGTAGCTTTGAGGTCCCGGAGCCACCCTGAAGCGTACGGGCAAGAAAACCCAGGAGGAAGCAAAATGTTTCTCTTCGTTTTTGTGCACGTTTCCAGAACAGACTAAACTGAATCCTCAAGCATGTGGTAGGCAGAAAGCTGATTTTGTTTCTTCTTGTGTTGCCTAATAAGACAAATTGTCTTTTTTAAAGGTAAAGAAGCGTTACTTTTATTTCTGGAGGGCAAATGTTTTACAGTTCTCTGAGATAAGATTAAAGTGAGGAAATGGAGAGGTTTATTAGTTTCATGGAAGTGTTGAAAGAAGAGTTGTGGTAAGGAGCTGCATTTTAGTAAAGAGACAATATAAAAAATATGCAATGAATGAGGAGAGACTTTTCAGAAATTTATGGCTTAATTTGCATTCTGTCTATGGCATCTTGCACTACAACATTAAAATGTTCATCTGGTTTTGTTATGCTGCCTTCTGACATTTTAGGAGCTTCACATGTTGTAGATTGAAGTGGCTCATGCTTCAGTCCAGCTGGAAGCTGGGAACTCTTCACTTGAAAAGAGATAATTGTTGCAAAAGAGCAGTTCTTGTGATTGAACTGAAACCGAACATCCTGAGCGCAGGTTTTAAGGACATATATTTTCTTGGACTATCACCACGAACAGACTAGTGCCTTCTCTGGATGCTAGGGAAAAAGCTAGGATTTTAGGCCACGGGACATGTCTGTAAGAATGTTCCTGTCCCTTAACTCACTCTACATTATATTTTTGCGTGCTCTTCAGCCTCATCTGTTCTGGCAAAATTTGGGAAGCCTCCCAGTACTGGGTTACCGCTGGTGTACTGTAAGTTTGCCTCGCTGCTGGAGAGTTTTTGGATGCTATGTGAAAGCAACAGCTGTTACTTCCTTTTTAGAAAAAAACACAACACAAAACAAAGCACAAAACCACACACACTTGTAGCTGTTCTCATTCCTTCTAACTATAGTTCAAGTTCCAAGAACTAAAGAGCTAACATTAAACTTTTGCATGTTTTGAGAATATGGATGTACTTAGACCGCATTGCTAAAAAGTATGTTGCCAGGCTAATAATTGTCCTCCCAAATAAAATTAGAAACAAAAGAAAATGGGCAGTAAAGGAATTTTTTTTTCTTTTTTAAAATAAAACTAAGTCAGATATTTAGAGAATTTCCCCCTAACCAAAACCTGCGGTCACGGAAAAATCATTGATATTTTGCTTTGGAGGAGTACTGCATTATAAATGAAAACTACAAATGAAAACTGTAAAATGTCTCTATTTCCAGATTGCCTGTTCAGAAAATCCAGTATACCCAGTAAGACATGGCATAACTTCACCTTCTTTTATTACAAATCCAATGTGATTCTTTCTAAAATAGCAGATACACCTGCATGCTTAAGAGGAGGCAGAAAAGAGATAAAGAGAGAGGTTTGTGTTTCCTAGAAATAAAAAAAGCTTAAGGTTTACACTAGACCTATCGTTACAGCAGCATTGGGATTTCAGGGCAAAATGCTGTCCGAGCGCACAGCACCTTCCTCTTGGAATATGTTTTTTAAAGGTTTCAAATGCACAAAATATTATTTAAAGGAACTTTTATTAACTTTCCACTTAAACCATTTGTTCTCTGCTTTTTCCCCTCTAAATGATTATTGCTTCTTGTTTCACTAAGAATTTATGAAAGCGTCTCTTAAAGAAAGAAGCTGCTTCTGTTTGGTTCTGCAGCCCTGCGAAACAGTTATCCAGGGACAGTTCAGCTGCAGGCAGACAAGCAGCTGAGGCAGCAGCAGGGATCCACGTCAGCTGCCACCTTTCCTGGACCCTTCTCACACGCTTCATGTAAAGCCCTCGGAGAGCGGTGAGCTTATTGTGTGTGCCCGGCTCAGTAGTGCTGCAGCTCCACAGAAGCAGCCCACTTCTTCCACAGGGTACGGCATGTACCGCCTGCTGTCCCTAGGCTACACGTGGACAGGAGGTCCAGAGCCTGCTGCCCTCCTTTCGTCCAGAGAGGAAAACGGTGGCTTGCCTGGCTAAGAGATACCACTGCTGCGTTAGGTAATGGATTAGCATTCGGGTTTAGAGGAAATCTTTTTGTTTCCTCACAGTTCTCATTGCTGAGTGGGAAAGTTTTACATCTGATACCTCTCCTGACGTTGGGGTTTGCTTTTCTTAACTACGTGACGCTTGCATCAAGCACATTATATTTGAGTCTTGCAAGTTTTAATAGATATAGCCATGTCACATTCTAGTGGGGAGAGGTGATACAACCTCAGTCTCCCGTGCGTCTTGTATCAAATGCTCAAAATCACACAGGGCACCCCCTGGGGAGCTGGGAGCTGAGGCAGGTGTTGCCAGCTCCAGGGTAATGTCTTGACCCGTGGGACAGCCACCTTTGCTGGTTCTTGAGAGACAGAAGTGCAGCTGATAAAATAAGGAGGGTGTGTTTCCTCGGCTCTCTGCTGAGGTAGGTCAGAGCATTCCTTTAGACCGTGTAGATCTATTGCTGAGATTTTATTAAAAATCAGTATTCTGGGAACTCAGGCCAGCCCCTTCTGTTCTCTTTAGCTGAAAGTTAACAAAGCGGTGTTTCCAGGGCTGTGCTAATCTTCCCTGTTGTTGCTGGTGCTGATGAAGATGTCTTGGCGTGGTCAAAGGTATTTGCAGGACATTAAAACAGGGAAAATGGAAAAACAAATTAAAACTTTGGAGTATCCTTTAAGAACTATGTTAAATGGATGAGGAAAAAAAAACTTAAAAGCATAGGTTGTTTAATACATAAATATGGAAAATCTGATAACAACAATTGTTACAGATGAGATAAAAATAAATTCCAACATACCTTAAGTATGAATTAAATGGCCGAAGGTCAAAAGCTGCTTTCTGCTCTTGACAGTATAATCCGATTGGAATACTAGCTGGAGTAAAAAGGATCGGGATTTGGCCCTACAACAACCAGCCACTACCAAATAAGGCTCCTTGCAGAATTCAGTAGCAGAGTTGATGGGAATCCAGACACAGTGGGAGGAAGCTGTCGTTCTCTCAGCCTCCTCAGCAGAAGGGCAAAGGATTTGGTTTTCTTCCTCAAGGTATAACTTTCACTTTCCCATGTCCTGAAGTTCTCGTACCAGTACTTTCTGCTGGCTTTTCCTTCCTGCTTGGCCAAGATCTCCATGATGTTTAGCAGTATGGGAAGGATGGGGTGGTTATGATTGCGAGGATGAGATCCGCAGCTGTATTCTGGATGTGCTTTCCCTTACGTTTCCTATTGTAGTAACACCGATCGTGCCTTCCCAGTCTGAAACTCCCATGTCAAATGGCCCTCACATGCCGCTATGGTAAGTGCCTGGCTCACCTTACCTGCCGGTGAAGTGGATGGGTGGGCTCAGGCGGGCAACAGTGCTTTTTTGTTAATAACTTGGCTCTCTCTGAATGGCTAAGAGTGTTATTTAAGCTCTAGTGGTACAGGCTGCAGCATTAGAGGGTTCCGTGTACAAGGCTGTCATTTGAAATGAGGTGATATTGCTCCGTTTCAACAGCAGAGCCATGTGCTTCTGAGTCAATACAGGGGATTTTGTGGTGCTGGTGTGTAGCTGTGTCACAGGCATGTCTCAGAGCTGAAGGTTTCACAGCAGATAAAGTGTTCTGACATTTTTTTGTGTGTTTTGGGATGTAGTTGTTTATGTGTAATTTAAGCTGGTAGGAAAAACCAACAGCATATTTTTCATGTTTGTCCTTAAATATATAAAGTTCATGTTTAATTAGTATCCTTTAAACTTTTATTCCATTCCAGAGTTTTCAGGTAGTTGTTAAACTGTTGCTTTTTTGGCTTTGGTTATCTCTGTGTGTGGATTTAAGCCCTTATCTTCCAGCTTTGCTGTAGTTTGCTTGGAGGACTTGAGCTTTGTGCTCAGTTCCCCTCCTGTGATAAATGTGTTTGGGAAGGATGCCTGGAGCCTATGGAAAGCATAGTGAGGGCTTAAGCAGTTAGCGTGCCAGGAGTTGTCCAGCTACTAACTCATCCTGAATCAGGATGTACTGGTGTGTTTTTCATTCTTTCTTCTAAGTAGCTGACCAGAGTATTCATCTATTTTAAGTACTTTGCTTGGAGCTCTCTGACTGAGCTCATGTTACCAGGGAGCTGCGTGATGATATGCTGGTATGTTGTATTTCCTTTCCCATATACTTGCAACCTTTCTGCTTGCTTTCAATTTTTTTTCTTTATTAATTTGTTCACTTTTGGTCTATGAGTGCTCGTCCCTTTTAGAAAAGAATCATTCACAATGGTAGCAGCTGAAGGTGGTATTGAAAAGAAGCTGGTTCAGAGACCTGTTCTTTGTTTACTGGCTGCAACATTAACTAACGAAGAGTGGTTTGAGCATTTGTTTATCTGTGCGAAGGCAGATTTTGACTCAAGCTGTTTCAGTATTTTATTTGATACGAATTCCTGGCTTTCACTGCTGTCCGGAGAACAAGCTTGCGTTTCCTGTTTCAGTGTCATCTCAGCTCTACTACTGATGGATTGCTGCATGCTGCTCTGAATTCTGCTTGCCCTAGTAGCTGCAAAGAGGCTGTATGGAAAGCTGTCGGCCGAGTTTGCCCCTATGGCTATGCAGAATCCAGCTAATTCAGCAGAGCTGGAGGTTAGAAAAGAGGCAGGATTCGGAGGATGGTTGAAGATATTTTGCAGGCTTTCCCATGTGGTTGTGTAGAGGTCTGTGCTGGAGTGCTTCCCAGTTTATAAAGCCTAGGTTATTAAAACAAAATGGTATTAAACAATGTATTCTAAAAGCCTAGACAGAATCCCCTTCATCAGTAGAGAGCTCGGTTTCTGTTACTGGATCGCTGACTCACAGCCCTAGTTTCTATTTTGACATTTGATTCCTGTGGCTGACCTCTGATTTTCTTTTTTCACCTCTTCTGGAGTCCTTTTGTTGCAGTGAGTTCAAATAATGTCTTCTCCTTTTGACACCAGTGGAAGAATGCAATTTTAACTTCTACAAGAGCTGAGTGTATTTAATGTCCTATTCCCAAATAGGACTGCGCAACCTGTAGGTTCTTCCTTCTCCCCTGTAGATCTGTATAACTCTCTGTGCGTCCCATACTTAGAACTTCTTTACTGATCCAGATTCCCCCCCTCCAGGCTTCCTGGAGTTAATTTCCAGGGTGTGACCACTGTCTGGTGGAAGGATGTTGCTCTCGGATTAGCTTGTTAACCCTGAGCCTTTTGACCTTTCATGTCTTATTCTATGGGGTTGGTTAGATTTATTCCTGTAGTTTCTTTGTTGAATTTACTGTATTTCATTTGATTTCTAAATCATTATTAGTTCTGTATTTATGACCACAAAGAACCAGCTAGTAAAACTCTTTTACCCACAACCAGGTACAGCTCTCCAGATTTGTACCCACCCTAGCATGGCAAGACTTTCTTGCCATGTTTAAGTGACTGCAGATCTACTCCCATCTTTTTTGCCACAGCTTATCCAAAGTCATTGACTAGATGAGTTTGCTTGGTCCCTGGAGATCAGCTGCCTGTGAAATGCCTCGGTAAGCATATATAAAGATAGCCTGCCAGTTCCGCATTGGCTTTTTTCATTTTATTTTCTCCTTCTCTGTGCATTTGGTGATTTCTTAGTTGGTTATTTGTTGTTTGGCATCACCACGCTGCTCCAATTTTTATAGTACATATAAATACAAACAGTCTGTGCCCTGAAGTTTTTACATTCTGAAGACACATGGAATACAGAGACATCCAGATGCTGAGGACTTTGGTATTTGGGGATTCTTTAGTTGCTGTTTATGTTGCTGTTCGAATGATTTTGCTTTTATTTTGTTCTTTTTCTGCATTGTAAAAAGTATTGGTGGAGCAAAATTCTTGTTTTGGATATGCGGCACTGGGTAAGTGCCCCTAAGAATATATCGTGGTCTCAGCTGTGAATTAGGTTGCATTGTTCTTCCGCTGTCCTGTATCGAACACAGTTCGGACCCTCCCTGTGCCAGAGGACACTTGCCAGCCTGACAGCTGGGCACGGGTGATAGTTGCCTTCAGCCTGGCTCTTAGGGTCTTGTTTTCCAGAAAAGGAAATTTGTTATATCAAGGGCTCTGCTTCCAAATGGGGCAAGAGGCTTGAGCTTCAGGAGAGGATGGGCTACTCCAGTGTTTCACATGGTGAGCAGAACTACGTGCGGGAAAACAGGAGATGGAGTCTGGAAGCCACTGAAACGTGATCGTTCTTAACTTTTTACTAGACTGATTTACGTTATCAGTGCAGAAAGCGTTTCATCTGTGCAGGCTGGCTCTCTGATCTCCTGATGTGGGTTATTGGTTATTGCACCTCAGCGGCAGAAAATACAACCGTGTCTTGCTGGTTTTGTGAATAACTACTGTTAATCGTTCGGCTTCTTGTTCTTAGGAGGTGGGACTGCGTGAAGGGGAAGCAGTAAAGCACAAGCTCTCCCTGTCTTAAGTCCTTAATTTAAGTCCTCTGAGTTGTTTGAAATCATTCCTGTTGAGGTCAACAGCAAAACTTTTTCTGTCAGTTTAGGATTAGGCCTAAACCCCACACCCGTTTTGACAGGAGAAATCGGAGAACGCATTATTTCTCTTCCTAAATGTCAGGTTTTAAAAGGGGATGAGTTGGGGAGAGGGTTGTATGTTGCTTGCCATGAACTGCATTTTTTTTCTGCAGGAAGTCGCTTTTCTTCAAGACCAAAGATAAATAGTGAAATGCTAGAAATTTCCTAGGCCCTGCCTTTCAGCTGTCCAATCATGTTCTTTGCAGAGACGCTTAAGAATCTCTGCTATGTTCAGTGTTGCTTTAAATTGTCAGTTTGTTCCGTAACCTTTTTTACACTGTCTTGTAATATGATAAAGAGGGGTCACTGTTGAAACTAGTAACCCATCGTTCTAGGCTTGATCCAAAAAAATACTTCATTTTTTCACAGTGCTGTCTGGCCGTGGAGTGCCATGCCATAAGACACCATGCTGGAGAGAAACTCAGCTGGGCAGAAAGCAGTCTGGATAGTTCCATCACGAACAGTTTTTATATTTATCCTTCATCGGATGCACATAATCAAACCTCGTGATGTTTCAGGGCAGTAGCTTTTCCAAAGGAACCAATATATGACACTAAAAATAGATTTAACCCTCTTTTTTTTTGTTATGGGAGAAGTGACTTCACTTCGGTGTTGATGAATTACATGCCTAGTAATCTGATCAGAGTAGGTCTTGAATTAAAAAAGCTACAGAGAGGCTGGTGAGCAGAAATAACTGCTTTTTATTTCATTAGATGTCACTTTGCCATCGGGTCCCTTCCCCAGTTAATATTCTTCAGCTGCATTCCTTTGCAAGTAGCTTGTCCTTTGGCTGTAAAATTAAAATAGAGGAGGAGAAAGGCAGCAATGTCTGAATCATTTTATAAAGTCATCTTGATCTTATCTCCAGCCCTTTCCGCCCAAACCCACCGAGCTCTTTACTGAGCTGTGTGCCTATAAATAGAACAGCCGCTCTCGTGCAGAGATGGGCAGCTCTGAACCAGAGGCTTGTTTTCGCTGAGCAGTGCACGCATGCGAGAGCTCGCTTCTCACTGGCCTTTCATGTCTGAGTTACAGGGCTGTGAGGTTTTCTATAGATAGAGGCTGGCAAGTGATATAAGCTAGTACTTAGGGAGGGGCAAGGTGACCTCCAGGATTGTTGTCTTTTGGTTTAAAAAAAAAAAAAAAAAAAGAGGGTTCTGTTTAAAAGAGGAATGGAGGAATGCACGTCTTGTGCAGAGGTGAGTGAGCCCTGCTGAGGTGAGGGGAGCACTCGGGAGCTGAGCGTGGCAGGCGGGAGCTGCGGGAGAGCTGAAGCAGAGGCGTTGTTTTGCTGTGACTTACTGTTTTGGTGGCTGGTCAAGAGTTTGGGCGGCCAGAGTGCTGCTGACTGGGCTTGGGGGGCGTGGGGCTCTGGCTGACCCCAGTTTAAGCTGGTCTGTGAATAAGCGCAATACAGAGCTCTGAGATCTCCTGCAAGCCGCTATTTTTTTGATCAGACTCCTGGCTGACTTTATATCTTTGGGCTTTGAATCCTGGGAGTCTTCCCCAGGATTTTTAATTTCTCTCTGACTCTGGTTCAGGGCTTTGCAGAGTTCAGTAGCTTGTTGCTCTGTCTCGTATTTTAATTATATGTGGTTTTGTCCAAGGAATGCAGAAGATCGCTCCATGTTTCTCTCTTAATCTGGAAAATATCCTGCCACTTCCCATTTTCTTCCCTGTAGAAAGTGAACTGCAGAAATGTGTGGTTTCTTTAGCATGGTAATTCAGACGCTGTTGCTTTTACATTTCTCTGTGATACTCAGGTGCTGGAGGTTGAAGTAACTCATCAGATAGACATATATATGTCTATGTATAGTAGTAGGACTCCGCAGAGTCGGGCAGTGCTCTTTGTTCCACTTAGCAGATGGAGACACACCGAGTGAAAATTGCTTTGTTGGGATCTTGTGAAAAGTCCATGACAGACGAGGAGCCTGAATGTGCCTTTCCTGGTTCCTCATGAGTGCCTTCAGCTCTGGCCTCAACTTCAGGGTTGTTTCAGCAAGGGATGCTGTTGGGTCAGTCTTTGAACTCCATTTTCTCTTACGCTGAAGCTTCAGATTAAGATGATGGCTGAGTTTCAGATTCTTTGTGTGGCACCAGCTCTAAGTTAGTTTAACTTCTTATTTCTGGGTGTCACTCTAGTGTGTTTAACTTCCAGACCCTAAAGCCGCTCCCAGATGCCTTATGGCTTCTCAGAGTGTATTCCTACTGCTGTGTCCCTGCTGTGACTTGGGGAAAATGGGTGCCAAGACATCTTTCAGCAACCGCTCCAGAGCTGTGGGGAGCTGATGTGGGGATGGCCATTTTTTGCGATGAACTCCCTTCAGTCATGCATTTTCGTTACCATTTTTCAGTCTGCTGGAGATACCATGAAGTTTGGCAGTTCCTGGTTGAACCAGGCACACAACGCTGGTGTTTGCCTGAGCACTGGCAGGTATTTCTGCCAGCATGCAGGTAGCTTTGTGAAATGGAACAGTGGGAAATGGGGAGGTTTGGGGTTTGCTAGCCTGGGAGTCAGCCAGGTCCCAGGCTCCAAGGTAGGTGATGTGTCTTTTGAAGGAGGTAGGGGGGCTGTCTCTTTCCCAGCACAGTGGAGGAAGGGATATAGTGGTTTCTGTGTCTAGCAGCTCTCTGTCACATCTAGGGGTATGTGGGCGCCCTCTCTTTCCCAGCTGATTCGTGAGTAGAGGCATCACCGTGGTGGTCCAGGCCCTGTGACCTCTCAAGCTCCTTTAAGGATGGCTCAGTCTAACAAGAGAGAAGCATGTATCATCAGACGGATGTTTCTTCTTATAGTCAGCATTTTTTTCCAAGTGCTTTTTGAGGAAACTTCGAGCTTGGCAAGGGCCGGAGTGTGTGTGGAAAGTATTAAAATCTGCAGCTGTTTCGAAAAGGAAAGACCCACATTAGAAATATATATAGCATTTTAAAAGCAAATTTAGTGCTCTGGAAAGGATTACTAAACTGAACTAAACCCTGTGGATCAGTAAGAGTATTTATTTTGTGCTCTGTAGTAGCCTGGCAGTGGACGTTTAACACTGTGTGTATGAATTAATTGATAGTCATCAGTGACCTGACTCTGTTACCAACCTGAGTTGCCCTGAGACCTCTGGTGTGTTAAAGCTGTGTCGTTTTCCTGGCATCAAGATACAGAATAACCTGTATTACAAGATTGTCGGACCATTTGTTTCCTGTGTTTTAACTGTGGCTTTATCGCATTGGGCTTTCTCAGCAAGAAGTGGGTTCCTGGGAGCTGTTTCTTGGGGAGAGAAGCAGGTTTCTGGTGGTTCTGAGGCATGACATAGCACCATTTGCAGGTCCTAGGCAATATGTTCAATCAGTAATTGGGGGCTGAACCCTCAGCTCTGACTTTTCTGCCTTTCGTCTTTCTACACCGCAGTTCTTGAGATTGTTTTCATGTAGCTGTTGATATTCAAAGTCAGTCCTCAGTGAAGGAATCGAATGTATTTGATGAAGTAGAATGAAGTGCACGGGGATTAAATACATAGCCCTATGTATGCATAGTATGTGAGTGAGCATATGGGACTGTGTATGCTGGTATGTCAATCTAGTTATAAAGCAGTTAAAGAAGAAAAAGGGCAGCGCGCATAGACAGTTTTGGCACTCCAGCCCTGGGAAATGGCAGCCAGCCAGAGAGTACTGAGGCAGGGCCAAGACTATCTGAAGAATACCAAATGCTGAAGTTGGATACAGCTCCTTCTTCGCTCTAGTTTCGCTCTTCACCCTGTGGGCCTGCAGCTGGCCAGCTCTGTGCCAGGTAGTTGCTGATAATTGCACAAGGCAGAACTGGAGATAGGGGCAGATAGGCTGTGGGGAGTGTGTGTGTGTTTGTAATCAAATGCCAGCTAAATGAAAGGCATAATTACGCACAACTGAAATCTGACCTCAGAGAGTTTAACTGTGACGCTCTCCAGTCATTGTTAGCCTTTGAAATGCTCTTTCAGTACTAAGTTATTTATCTTTTTTTGGTATCGTGATAGCACTGCAGACAAGGATAAAACCGCACCCCAGTGGGGGTTATGGATTGTGACGCTTTAATCTTGTTAAGCTTGCTTGCTTCTGTGGAATGAATTTATGAAGCACTTCCAGCAGAGGGCACTAAGATTATTCGGCTCAGACTCCAGTCGGTTTTGGTGTGGGTATGTGGTGGGAGAGCATAAAAGATGCTTGTAAGTAAAGTGTCTGCTTCATCCTTCTCCTCTCATCTCCTCTCCTTGTTTTGTAGACTGTCATCAAAGAGGGGATGCTGATGAAACAGACCAGCTCCTTCCAGCGCTGGAAGAGACGATACTTTAAGCTGCGAGGACGAACGCTCTACTATGCAAAAACTGCAAAGGTAAGATCTGGACAATACATATGAGTCCTAGGGAAGAAAGTCAGTGGCAGAGCTTTGGAGACAGGTGGGTGTCAGTGAGAAGGCAGCCCTCAGTGCAGCATGATCTGTAAGCACCTGTCTTCAGGTTTTGTAGCTACCAGAAGATCTCGGTGTTTTGCCTCACACATGGAGATCCTTGTTTTTTAAGTAAAGCAGCATGTGGATCTGTGATAGTGATTTTTCCACAGTTTTTCCCTTTGGTGCGTTTTAGTAGGGAATGAGCTCTGCATCAATAGGAGCTGGAAAAAGAAAGGAGAAAATACGAATGAAAAGGAAACGGAGGAGACAAGCAAGTCTGAATTTATCAGATCAGAGCTGCTGTGTATCTGGTTTAGCACACTGACAGTCAACTAGATAGAAATCTGTCTCCTTTCACAAGAACAAAGCCTAGAATTATTTTTTTTAAATAATCCCTTAATACAAATAGTCATTGTGTTCGCTGACTAAAGACAGGCACGTGCGAGCCCCAGTGTGTGGAACTAGACTTCTGGGTCCTTTGTATTGTTGGTGCTGGGCCTTTCCTTCAGATCACAAAAGGCTGTGGTGGAGTGCGCTAGAGACCCATACAGGCATGTCCCTTTGGGTCTGCTACTTATACATTGGACTCAGGAACTCACTGGGGTTTTGAATTTTTTCTTTCCAGTCCATTATTTTTGATGAGGTGGATCTGACAGATGCCAGTGTGGCAGAGTCCAGCACTAAGAATGTCAACAACAGCTTCACGGTAGGATTTTTTGTATTGTTTTCCATTCTTCTTGCACCTTTACCCCACATCCCTTCTCTTTTGCAGAGATTGAAAACATCTGAAAAATCTTCACAGCCTATTTCATTTAAAAAAAAAGAAATCGTAGATTTATTTTTCCTTACAACATCGTAACTCCTCTCCATGCACGTGGGAGATACTTTGGGTTACTGTGTATAGTGCTAAAACTTTGCATTCCAAGATTTTCGTAACTATAAGCTGGAAGGGTTTGATAGAATCCATTTATACAGCAGGACAGAAAAATTTGTTCTGCTGAGGGAGTTAGGGGCGATGTTGGTGTTTATGCTGGAGATCTTGCTAAAGGAATTTAGTTTTCCCTTCAGGCCTTAAAATATGTAAACTTCTTTCTCTGACTTCATTTGTATGTGGCCGTATCTGTGTTTATATGTGTACACTATATATAGTGGCAGAGCAAAAGGAGGAACAAAAGTCACACAGAAATAACTGTGGAAGTGGTGTGGGATACTTGTAAGATGGGGAATATGTGCTGAATGTTTGCAGTCTGGAAATGTGGTGGTATCACTGCTTCTTTTTCTCCAGGCTTAGTAACTGGGAGAAAAAAATGATTGTATTTCTGAGGTGCAGGTGTTCTGCAAGCTCCATTTTGGGGGAAATGCCAGATAAAAGCCTTGAACACATGCAGATAAAAGCCATGAACTGCAGCCGTGTGGGGCGAGTGTCACACAGCAGGGTGAGCTTTGGAGCTGGTTACTGGCAGTAACCTCCACGAAGCCTCCGAAGAGAGGAGAGCGTGGAGAAAGGAGGCAGTGTTGGTCTAAGGCACATTGAAGGGGGAAGCAAACCCAGTGGAGGGAGGAGGCTGATTCTGCAGGATGGGGACTTGCAGGTGGTGACTGAGATGAGCAGTGTGCCATGCGCTGCAGCAGTAGTGACCCACTGCTTTGAACATCTAGCAAAGGGTGTTTCTGTGTCTGTAGCTGTAGCTTTTCCCTTTGCAGTGCTGTGCAAAGCAGCTATGGCACCAACCCTATGCCCCCATGAAACTCCAGCACTTTCTCAAAGTTAGAAAACACTTCTGCATCCACAGTTGAGCAAGTAGGAGGCGCATCTGGGTCTAATAGTAAATACTGATCTCAGGTGTCAGTGTGCATGCAGAGAGAGAGGAGGATTCTGCAGTGATTTCGGTAGGGGATACATTTTCAGGAACGTGAAGTTATCTACCTGTTAATAAAGCACTTTTTCTTGAGTCTTGCATATTTAAATAAAGACTGATTTTTCAGGTAAGCAAATGTACTGTTAATGTTTTGCTTATTATTATAGTTGGGAGACATCTAATTTCTGTCAGGGACACTGTGTAGGAAGAAGAGGAAATAGTGTGTTTGCTCTCTCAGATTGTCCCATCTGAGTGCAGCAGTGCAGAGTTACTTCCACGACTATGGCATCAGGCTCTGCCGGTCCCTGCCTTCCTTCAGGGGTAAAAAGTATAGGATTACGTCAATACTCAAGTAGCAGATACAGTTTGCACTGTCTCCAGCTGATCACTATGTTGTGGGGCTCAGGTAAACTTCAATTAAAACATCTTTCCTCTAATTTCTATGCTTTCTATCATGGCTTACAGAGGAGTTTGACAGTGGTTTACCATGCGTTATAAAATTACTTAGAAAATCAGAAGGTTGCGTAGTCTTGCTGCTGTTTGGTCTGCCACATCACTGCTGTCAGTGCTTTAGATTCCCTGCCGTTTTGCAATTTCTCTTGATTTTATTTGAGAGCACGTTGTTTCTCCCCCTGTATCTTCCCAGTTTAGTTCCTTACGGAAATTCAGAGTTTCTTGGGGTTTTTTTCTTGTTTCAAATCAGTGGGACTCACTATGGAGTTTTTATCTTAAACTGGAAACATCCAACGTTTGGTGTTGTACAGCAGAGACAGTTATTCTGGATTTTTAAATGTTCTGGTTTTCTTTTTGTTTCTGTGTTTTCTTCAGTGGAGACTGGTAGTTTTGTATTTACAGAAGAGTGGTTTCCTCCTGAGGAAGCTCATCCTCTGTCCAGGCATTTGTACTGCTTAATGTATAGATTCTGCAGGTGGTGTTGTGTGAATGACACTACTAAGGTACTAACAAAGGAAATGGGAAATGAAAACAGTGGATAACCACTTAGAGGAGCAGTGTGGATCCAAAGCAACGAAAGAATGAGGGGTGCCCTGTCAGAGAAGAAAACATTGAAAGGGCAGTGAGGAGTGCAGGGAGGCAGCACTATGAGAGAAGAAACCAGAGCACAGAGCCAACAAAGGTTATGTGGTATAAACAGAGGAATAAGGTTAAAAGATAGAGCTGCTAGTAAACCTTATACATAGGACATGAGTCTGACAGATAATTTGTTTGCTTTCAGCAGGCAGGAGAACAAGAAAAGTGAGTAGTAAGACGCAGACCTCTTCCTCTAAAAAGAAAAGTGTGTAATACAGGTTCCACGGTTGTTTACTTAGTTCATCTTGCATAGATTTCTTCAGTAAGTGTGTCCTTTTTGCAGTGGGGACAGTTTTCAGGACTGCTACCCAGAGTTAATGGCTCTGCGACTATAGAACGGGCTGGGAGCATGTGACTACGGGCATCTTTGAGCTTAAGATGTTATACAGCTCTGTCCCCTGAGAGGTGTAAGGAGAAGGTTTATTTTAGCTTTAGATCAGGCAGTGTGGCTGCAGAGTTATTTAGGAGGAAGCCTCTGGGAACAAATCGTATAGCTGACCCATACCAGGCCTCTCTTCTCTCAGGAGGACTGTAGGCGGAATAATTACTGGTTCTGTCACATGTCTGCCATCTCTGTCCTTCTAAGTCATCTGTCTACGAGGTAAATTCTTCTGGGATGTCTGGGCTGTAAGTGACTGGTTCTTGCCATGTATGGTCCCGTGACAGCTGCTGTATACATCTCTCACGAGTGGATTTTCCTCAGGCTGCTGTCTTTCACAAGGCCTTAGAGAGGACCTGCTGTGGTACAAACTCCATGATAACCATGTTGTCCTGGTACTTCAGACCCATTTATTTCAAAGAGAGCGGTCAGCTTTTAGCCTGGATTCTTGCCAGCAGTGTGTTCCTACAGTTGTACTCGTTATGAAATAGTGATCAGCAGCGTTGGATGGGTGACATCAAAGCCCAACCCTGGATTCTGAGAAGAACTTTCCCAGACATACCCTCAAAGCCTCCTGTGATTTCCGAAAAGCATGTGATTTGAGATCACACTGAGCACATTGGGTCTTCCCAGCGAGGCTTCAGCTGTTTCTGTGAACAGTTTTTTCTTGGATAGTACAGTCACTTGGTTTGTTGATGTGCCCACCTAATGCTTTAGCCTGCTGTTGCTTTAGGAGCATTAATTAAAGTACACGATGGGGTTGAGTTCCATGACTGCTTTACCTGTGTTGTGAACCTGAACCATCCAGCATGTCCATTCTCCCCCACGAAGCCCATAAGGTTTGGGAGGGGCACCAATCACTCTGTCGTCTGTTCCTCAGGCAAACACTTTTTCACTGGAGCTATCCCCTCAAGAGTCTCTGAAAGTGCTTTGGGTCATCTCCTTAGGCCCATTTTTGTAACTGCTTCTGTGGTGAACAAATTCCTACTCCTCAGGTTGGTGGGTTGGCTGAAGATCTGCTGTTTTCTGGAAGATTGCCAGCTGAAATGAACCTGCTGCCTTCAGTGCAATTGGCACAGTTGATGGAGTGAGTCCTTACCACTTCATTGACCTTTTCCTGCCTTGTGCAGGATTTGTATAAAGCTAAAGGGGAAAAAAAATCTGAAATAGATGTTCTTTAAAATTAATAAAAACCACTTGTCAGCAGCAGGAGAGGGTCTAGGAAGAACATCAGATCTTTCCAGGTGCATATTTTGTGTCTCAGTATGATTCTCACATGGTGTTTTTTAAATGATTTCCAATTATTGCTATCCAGTGGTGCTGTGGACTTTCCCCTTATTCTCATAACAGGAATTACAGCATTCGCTTCCCATCCCATGTTATTTGAGATCCCATAGGGGAAAGCTTCTCTCTGTGAGAGAGATTGTGTGGTTTGATGCTTTAGTGGAGGTGAAGCTCAGTCAGAGCATGTCATTGAGTGCCAGAGGCTCTTCCCTGGAAGAGGTGGAGCTTGAGCTCCTGAGCTCCTGTAAACCCTCTTCTGTTGGGAAGTACCTCTCAGCTCAGCCGCAGACAGGAAACAGTGTATTATTACAGTCAGCGCCTGCCTCTTCACTTTAGTGCCGTCCAAAGGAAACTTATCCCAGCTCCTCCTTCAGCAGACAGCTAATCAGCTTGTGGCAAGTGGAACACAGCTCAGAAAGACCGACCTATCAGTCACATGTCAAGCGGTCTGTTTAGGTTTTTTTTCAGAGGGAGTAGACTGCTCTGGACACTAGATCGACCGTGAAAGGTAAGAGCAGGAGTCAGAGTTATCCAGACTGAGCACTGAGAAACACGGCACCTGTGCCAGCAGAACAGATCATCAGGAGCTCGAATTCTTTGGAGTAAGTTTGCTACAAGCTCTTACTGTTCAGATGTTGTCTCCTGTGTCAGTTTATGTAGATAAGTTCTCCAGAATTGGAGTAAAGGGAAATGTGCTTGCGGTGATGTCAGAAATGCTGCACCCATCTGTTAAGAAATACTTTTTATTAACTGATGATTCACTGTGACCAATGTCACCAGAGAGAGGAAGCGTTGAGATTAGAGTATTACCTCTCTTTCAGAGCACTTGCATGACTGGAGGCGACAGTGGCTGTGGTAGGTTGAGGAACAGGGTATTGCTGGTGCTCCTGAATGACAGCATGCTGTCATCTCTGAGGAGCACTATAGATGTCATTCTCCAGCTGTATGGAAGGCTGAGGTGTGCTGCTATTTTTATTACAAACTTTTTACTTGGTACTGACTTTATTCAGCAGCAAAGATGCCGGTTTCTGTCTTGTGAAGGTTTACGTGACTGTCTGATCTCCTTCAGACTGTGTATTTTTGCTGTATTTTCTCAGGGTTTGTTGACACTGTGGAGAAATAGCATGAATCTTCATTTTGGGGTAATTAACCTTTCTGAAAAACCCAGGGCAAAGTGCTTGAACTTTAAGAAAAGATAAAAGTGCTGAGAGTGCTTCCTGATGGGGAGAGTATGTTGTTGATGTCTGCAAATTCATTTCACGATGAATTGAAAAAGTGAAAAGTGTCTTTGCCTTTGCCTCTTCTGTGATTTTGTGTCGAGTTGAATTATTTGTATTAGTGCTTTTAAGTGAAAATGTATTGGTTTTAGCAGAGAAGGCAGTGAAGTCCTCTCTGAAGAGTTTGATTTTGAAAGAGTGAATAGAGCTGCTGAAGCTACACGTCAGGTAGAAAGTCTGCTGCTTGCATCTAGTGCGGGAGCTGCCTGTAAGGCACTGCTGAAATAAGAGGAACTCAGGTCAGAGGTTATTTGTGCTGGTTTGAAATACAAGCTTCAAGAAAGAGCATGTGACTTCTTTTTATGAGGAGAAAGAATATAAGAACTTCTCTTATGAGCTGTTTACAGAAAGTCAGACTTTGAGCTTGGGCTGATAAAGATCATGGGAATCTGCATGGTTTGACACTTGCACAGATGCCCAAACTGCCCGGTGTGGCCTCAGCCTTTCGAAAAAAATGGGCTTGAACCTATGCTGTAGAGAGTCACTGGGCTTCCTAGTGAGGGAGGGGGGATCTTCCTGCCCTGCTTCCCTTGGCACGGGGGTGAGGGACCCAAAGGGAAGACGTCAGCTCTGAGAAGTGGACAAAAAGACTTACTAAACTGGGGACACAGTTACACAGGAGAGTCACCAGGTGTCCTGATTCCTCTCTTTGCTCCTTTGTACCCAGTCGTGGATTGTCTTGTTAAGGTGTGGAGAAGGGAAAAGTTAGAAAAGAGAGACTCCTGAAAGGGATGGTTCTTCCCTCCTCCTTTTTGAACTCTCTCCTCTAAATTGGAGAAAAGCAAGTGCCTGTTGGAAAGTCAGGCTTTGCTGGGGGTTGTTGTCTCTCCCACACCCTTCTATGTACACCTTCAGGACCTGTGCACTCTGCTAGTGCTCTTACTCTGTTTGTATTGGCAGCTGTCAGAATTTCCTTTATAAGCAAGTGAAAATACGAGTAGAGCCATGAGTTGCCATGTCCAGAATTGCTCTGCTGTTTTTTTCCCCCTGCCTTCATTAAGTGCAGTTCGGGCCCCATTTCCTGTCAGAACCACTGCAGTTTCAAAATACTTTGCTATTTTCGTAGTTTGTAACCCAGACTTCAGTGAGTTTTTTCTGCTTGTGAAAAGGCCTTTTGGTAAACAGAGCATTCTGAGTCACTGTTAGTCCGTGAAAATAGTCATTCGAAATCCTTTCATGTAGAGGATTTTTGGGACTCTAAATCCAGCCTCCTGCAGGAGCTGCTCATTAGTCTCAATAAAAGAAGGAAAAATCTAGAGAAAAAACATGGAAGGGAGAATAAACATGGAAGAGAAACTCGAGAGTCCGGAAGAAGTTGCAGTGGGTGGAGAGATCTGGCGATGGGTACTGTATGTTACAAAATGACCCCAAAATACGCTCACAGGTTTTGAGAAAGATGAAGCTACTGTAAGAGAAAGAGGTCAGAGCAAGCTTTGTGAATTTTGTTATGAGACAGGATAGAGAGCTGGAAAGCGAAGCTGACTCTGAAGAGCTTTTGTTTCCCTAGAGGGAAGTTTACTGCTTTGAAATTAGAGTCTGTATTGCACTTGTGCCTGAACACTAGGAGCTTTTGTTTGATAATCTCTGTGCTCTTTGTAACCTTCGTGCAGTGTTGGTGTTTTATCTACCTTGCTGAGCAAGGCTGCAGATTCCAGCATCTTCTCCTCCTTCCAGGTGAGCACACAAAGGCAGGACAACCTGTGGTAAACAGGAGGTCATTTGAGAACATGACGGGTTTAGTTTTACATGGGAGCTGCTGTAGAAGGAAGAGACTTTTTTTTTATGCACGACTTCACTCTGGTCATTTTGACAGCCAGGGAGAGGTTTGCTAATAATATTCACAGAAATGAGGTCTTCCCAGTTGTGGTGCTTGTGATGGTTTCACTGTTGCAGTGAAACAGGACTGGTCTTTGCCTGGTGACCCAGTGTGGAAAGCTACTGGATTATCAGGCTCTTGAAAGCTGTTTGTTACCTTTTCTGCTAGCTACCAGGCTCTTTTCAACACAGTGGAGGATAGGGGGCTGTAAGGAGATAACTAACAATAAGCTGTCAGTAACAGGTCATTTTCCTACCTGGACAAGGACTTTTACTGCTCAGTCCTGTGATTTATTAGGTGCTACCCTTGATGTGTGTGAGCCCACTGAGACAGCAGTGGTACCACTGGGGAACATTGACCTGCCCTCTGTTCGTCATGGGTTTGCTTCTGTTTGAGCGAGTAGGAAGGTTTCTCGGCAGCATGCTTTACCTTCTCAAATGTGCTGCTCTTCCTGAAGTTTGCTCTTTTTGCAGTTCTGTTTGGGAACTCTTTTCATGGCAGGCCTGCGTCCTTTGGAAAACAGGTGAAGAAGGGATGCGTGTGTACATCTGCTGCATGAAGCGGAGAGTGGGTGGATGATGGAGCTGTGCAAAGATGCTCTGGCACTCGGCATGGCAGCCCTGTCAGTTCCCATTACCAAGACTGTCTGCGTTTCTTACCTGCCAGCAGTGGCAAAGGCATTCTTGCATACTCTAGGTTTTGACGTCTGTTAAGGGGTTGGAAAAGTCCTAACATCCTCTCCTGTCTGTGCTCCTCTTACCAATTGCCAAGAACAAGAATGTTCCTTGTTTAGGAACAGGCTTTCCAGAAGCGTGTAGGAATGTGACCCTGGTATGAGAGATGATCATTTTCCCAGGGAACGCTCCGTCTGGTCTGCTTTCCTGCTGCAGCATCGGGGAAGATAGGGACTGGGAGAGGGCAGAGATGGAGGGTCAGCATGAGCTGAGCTTGACCTGTGGGCACAGTGTAGTGGGGGTAAGTGACAGTGAAGATGCGCTTGTGATGTGCAGCCCGTTGGCAGACGAGGTGTGTATTGCAAGACAGATGAACCCAATAGTGAAAAAATGGTTGTGGAGAGACCACACCACATGCTGTACCTGTTTTCCTATGGAAATGAACTGTCCTGGATTTTCCAGATTGAAAATAAAGGTAAAACAGCCTTGTGGAAGTCAGGGATAAAATACCTGGTATAGTGCACAGAGACTGGGGCACTTGGGGCTTCAAGGAAAATCTTGTTGTTGCTATTTAAAAAAAAAAGAAAAGACAGAATTCAGCACAACTATAAGAACATTAATGACTTGTTTTATTTCATGGAAATGAGAGTTTCTATAGGTGGAAGAGGGTCATTTTAGCAGGAAATAAAGATCTTGCACTGTAAAAATAAATACAAAACTGGTTCATTCCTCCAGTGTCATACGAAAAGCTGCTTTTTTTTTTTTTTTTCCCTTCAGGGTGGAATCCAAGTTTTGAGGAAAAAGAATTGATGACGTTCTAGAGTGCTCTAACTGATCTCTGCAGTGAGTTAACAAGACTTGTTGACAAAACAGGGTGAAAGATGAATTGCAAATCAGATGGGGGATGTTTTCTGTGGAGAAGGGCAAGCCTTGGTCCCCCATGAGTCCAAGCATTGATACTCATACTACTTCTCTCTTCCAAACTGTAGAGACCTACTGAGTGATGCTTTGCTGACCTGGCGCTTGGCTCCAGGTTGTTTCAGCAGCTGACTTCGATGAGACAGGCTTTTAAATGTAAACGGCTAGCTTGAGTCTGAAACTCTTTCTTTAGTTTTCCTTTCTTCTCCCTTTTTCACAGTCTTCTTAACCCTGTGTAATTGCTGATGGAGTAGCATTGCTTATTCCACACTTTGTGCATTCTGTCCTCTGTGAGCACAGCGATGATGTTGGAAACATACAGAGACTTCGCTGGTTTGCGATTCTTGCTGATGAACGCAGCTGAGGTGTTCTAACATACAGCAGTGTTCATTTAACTACTGCTGTTGCTGGAACAGGAGCTGCAGCGGGTGAAAAGGCTGAGTTCTCATTATAAGCTCACCCAGTTTTCCTTCCTGATCTTTTGGGTTCATAGGATACAGGAGCTTACTCCACTGTATAAAAGCAGACGTAACAGTTAGCTACAGATGGTGGATGTTTTCCCTGCCTTTGCCATATGTCATCAAGCTGAAGTTTTTGCCTGCATCAGCACTGTTCTTGCAGCTATTTTATTTTGTCTAGTTGCAGTTCCTAAGTCTTTTGAGCTCCAGAAATTCCTGTTGTCCCTGTACCCAAATCATCAACTGTTTGCATCTCTTTGGGGGATTTATGGCTAGCACCTTTGAACATGAGACCGTATTTGAACAGGATGTGAGTAAAAGGAAACAGTCAGAATGAGCAGGTGTTCTTCTACACCCGCTTTTGGCCACTCTAAGAAATGTGTCACATCAGAAAAACTATATTTAGCAAAGTTGCATGTCCCTCCCTCCCCGTCTCCCACCACAGCATTTCTTCAGCTAGCTCCGTGATTGGGCCAGTGTGATCTTAACTTGTTTTGCCGTCTTTTGTGGTCACTGAGCTCACCAGATCTACTCTGATAACAAACAGTCCCAATGCATGTTTGGCCAGACTGTCACTTCTTTGATGAGAAGTTTCTGGGCAACCAGAAAATGCTGAAAGAGGAAGTGAGCAGAGATGATAAAGTTGCCTTTGATGGCAGCAAGACCAGAGAATGAAGTTTATGCTCCCACTGTTGGGTGGAGGAGGGTTGCTCGGATGCCAAAGAGTGAAGTGTAGCAGATTTCCATTTAAAATTTGATCTAGTGTAAGAAGTCTTTTTTGGACTGCCTTTCTAATCCAATTATTCACAGCTGTTCATTGGGGAAGGACATCCAGGGACATCCAGTCCATTTTTAGAATTTGAAATGAGGAATTTTCTTTGGTTGGCTCTGTTGTTTGCCAGCTGGCCTGATCTGAAATGTCAGTAAACTGGTGTTAGTTTTGGACAGGAGGGGATGAGGGTCAGCATGAGGGGTGGAAGTTCACAGATGGTAAGAGGGCATGTGCCATATGAGGAAGAGACAGAGGAGATAAAGCTGCGTTTCGGAGAAGTGTCAGGGGAGCATCAGTATTTGCGCAAGACAGCCAGTGAAGGCATGGCTTTTTTCAGAGTGAGCAAGCTTGAAAATTGAGTTTCTCTAATAGACTTGGGACAGCTCATCTGCATAGAGGGCACATAACTGTCTGCAAAGGAGTGACCTGGTGGGAAGTTAACTGTCCCCATAATTCCTGCAAAAGATATTTCTAGGGTTTCATGCACAGCGAGGAGTTAGAAGATTAAGCTGTGTCCTGTTTTGAAATGCCTCTAAGCCTTCTTGCCATTCCCATCCATCCTCGTGGCTCTTCAGGATTGATTAGAGGGATTAGCAGATCTTTTTTTTCCCCATAATTGTTGAGCTCTTTTGCTGGTCAGTGTGAAATCTCAATAAAGTCACCATGTGGTGGACTCTGGGCCTGTGGGTATCTGGGCATCCAGTTCATACTAAGGAGTGAAATCTGAAGAACTACACCCAAAAGTTCAGTAGCATTTAGGATCAAAACATATATTAGTTTTTAGTACTCCCTTTTTAGGAAGAACAAACACTTTTAATTTGTGTAATTGCTCATGTCTAGATAAAATTCAGGGCAGGAACACTCAGAGCTCTGCCAATCCCCATGCAGGAGATTATAAATAAATCTTAAAACTTTATTGTGGTTTTTTTAACTCGGAGCAAGGCAGCCCCCATCCTAACTCAAAAGCAATCAGGTCATTGTTTTTGCCTTCTCCGTTTATATGAGAACAAGAGGTCACTGGATGACATTACTGCTTTGTAAATTTAGAACAAATAAAAGGAAATGCTACTTCACCTAGTGCGTCGTCATCCTGTGGAATATACTGTTCCAGGATGTTAGTCAAAAGCTGTAGCTGGAACATAAAAAATAGCTGGACCATGCTCATTTCTAGCCAGGTTTGCCAACAGGGATAACTGAGCCTCGTGTTCCAGGCTCATCGCGGCTCTAGCTCAAACACCCGGGACACCCTGCCTGGGAAGGGAGAGCTTTCCAGGGGGAAGATTGCTGTGGCTTCTTTTGGAGATGACAAGAATGATTTTGGGGGGGTTTTTTGTGTGAGGTATTAGATTGATCATCAGTTTCATCTAGACAGCGCATTGTATCTCCCTCTTCATATCCTTCAACGGGGGGATGTCTGCGGTTGGAATTACTGGCTCAAGTAGAAGGAGGTAAAAGGAGTAGGATGTTTTTCTTTCTCTGAGTGAGAGCCTGTTTCTGTTAATCTCAGCTGAGGACCGGTGTGATGACATGCCTGTTGCACACCAGCCGGTGCAGGTAAGAGACCAGTGGCTGCCTGCAGCGCAGGGAAGGCAGGAGCGTCTGAGGCTCACAAGGTAGCTGGTGCTGGCTGTTGAGTGCGTGCGGCTGTATGAAACAAGAGTGCTGGTGAACCACTTTGCGAAGGAAGCGTCCCTGTTAAGATGTTTCTGGATTCCTAATTATCCCCGTTGAAATGTTTAACTGTAGCAGCACGGCATGCTAATCAGAAAAACAGGTTTGTGTGGTTTCTTAATTTCCCTGAAGAACTGTTGCACGAGTTACATTAAAATCTTATCTGTCCTTCACAGTGAAGCCTGAATTGTCCCATTTTGTCCTCCTTAGAATAGCAGTGAGATTAAGATTGCGTTCTTAAATTTCCAATCTCTGATGATGCTGCAAAATCCCAGTGCAAATGTTGCTGTAGAACCGACTAAGGGGGAGTGCTCGTCATAATTTTATCTTGCATGAAGTTGCACTTCACTTGCAGTTTTGTAGTTACACAGTCGACCCTTTATTTTAATTCTGTGTCTCTTTGGGTGATTCAATTATGAAAATCTTCTTGATCTCTTTATTTGTCCTTCTGTCTTATAAATTTTAACTTTGTTCTTTGAACAGAGGATTGTCCAACACTGAATATGGGGATTTTTAGGATGATGCGGTAGGTGATTTAAGAAGGAATTAGTGATTTACCATATTGGACAGGCTCTCCAGTGATCCAGAAAGTCAGTAGCCTCAAAAATTAACTCTTATCAAAGGAGTCTCTGCATTTCTGTATTTTATGCCAATATTTTCTATTGCATGTCATTGAGGGTACTTTAAAAATTATACTGTGTACTTCACATTTGCCTTTTTTTTTCCTCCCAAAAAAGAGATAAAAATAGGAAAAGGGACAGCACTGAAAGGAATGATCTGAAATAAGATCATGGTGGTAATAAAGTAATTTTAGCAACTGTTTTAAATTACTTTTCCTTGCTGCCCAAGAGCGTGCCAGTGGCTTGTTGAACGAACTAGTGATTCCTTATAAAAACTGGCTGGTTTTAAAGTGGTGAAAGGTCCTTGGATTCTTCATTCTAGGATGTTTGAACTTTACATAGGGTGCTGTCATACATATGCAATTACAGATGTTCTTGGCTTTGCCACCACAAAAAAGTGGAGCCCTGCGCTGTCTGAACAAATTATTTGAACTTGGTTTTACTTCCACAGAAAAAGCTATTTCCTCTTCGCAGGACTTCAGAGATGCTGCTCCTTCTTCTCTAACTTCACACTGATTTTTGCAGTAGTGTTTCACGCTCCATAAAAGATTTTTGTAGGGTGGCTATTCATACACTGCAGAATTTTTGATGGAAATAGAGTTAACCACTCACTTTTCCGTTTTCCCAAGGGAAGAGAAAGATTCCTGTGATTACCTTCTCTGGGAATGTGTTTTATTAGAGCTGAAATTGTTGAGAGGAAAAGTCAGGGAGAGGGAAGGAGTTCGTCAAAGTTTTATTTTTAGAATTTTGTAAATATTTATTTCTGTGTGCTTACAATTGATACAGATCAGGTCATTTTGTGCAAGGTAGAATGCACCATACCAAAACTGTGTTTCTAATGTGAATGGCCAGTCCTTGCTTTAAAAAAGGTACTTAGCTCCTTTCATTGCCTACTTAATGTATCTGTAGCACCCTTTTCTAGCTATTGGTAATGCCTCTGGGTAGAGTTAGACAGGTGAATGCTGTGATCTGTCCTGTGAAAACAAATTCATTTTGAAAACTGAAGAGCTTAAAATAAAGCAGAAAAGTACAGGTGTATCTTTTTTGTTGACATTACATACACATTTCTTACTGGATGCTCTGAGACACCTCAACTAAAAGCTTGATGTTCAACTTCAGACGTTTTTATTTTTAATCTGTTCTATGAATGATAATGAGAGAAGTGAGAAACAGACTGGAAAATGGTAATCAACAGGGGTCATGTATTGGGGCAATGGGAGGTTACTGTTCATTGACAAAACTTTGGTTGCATGCTTGCGAGAGCCACTTCAACCTGACACAATCCTTGTTTGTTTTAATCCATTATTTCAGCTATCAGGGTACAATTTGCTGGAAAAGCAGATGGTGTAGACAGTTTTTTTCATGTAGATTGTAGAGGGGTGCAGGAGAGCCTGGACTGCTGGAAGGTTTTGGAGTTGACATAAAGGGGAGCCTTTTGATTTTTGTTATTAGTGCTGAACCTTAATGCAGCTTTTCTTAAATCCAGGTCTTGAAAACATTTCAATACTGGTCTAATTTAAGAAGTCAGTTTGGTGGAGATCAGTACAGTAAGATAACTATGGTGTGGGAAAGAAAAATTCTTGTCTTAGGAAGAACAGATGTTAGATGTTGATTTATAGTCAAGTCTGGACCCCAGCTGAATGGACAGCCCTGTGGACAGCAGACATGGTCCTCTGAAGAGCTGGGAGCTTTTATTTCTCTTTGCTGCCGCCGTCTGACAAGAGGAGAGAGCGTTGGTGGTAGGCTACCCAGAGACATGTCTGCCTTCCTGGTCAGAGGGACGCTTTGGCCACCCGGTGTGTCTTCTGGTTTGTTAAAACCCTGAACTGTTTATTTAACACAGAGCAACTAACGGATGGCAACTAGGTAAAAACACACTGAGGACAGTATTTTTAGAGGAAGGCAAACTCACCTCAACCTCGAGCTGCTAGTGGAACATTTGTTGGAATATCTCCTGTGTAATAAGCATAGAACAAGCTCTCAGGAAATGCGAGCGTTCAAAATACAGTGCTTTCTCTTCTACATTGCTGATTTGATTGATTTCTCCCCTCCTCCTCCCCACTTGTTGTGATTCTAACCAGATTTTTAATATGATGTTAAAATATATGTTATCTAATTCATTAATTGCTAGAGACTTGTATATTATGCTGTTAACAAAATGTTTTAATGTTGTTGCCAATTTCAAAAGTCATTAAGTGCTTAAACTTAGGCAAGGTCTGCACATGTAATATATTAACTCCTACTGCTCTGTGCTTGATTTGTGTTGTGCTGTTATTTGGGTACGAGAGATTTCTTTACTCAGTTCAGGATTGCAAATGACAGCTAAAATCTGTTTGATTCTGTACATTTATAAAGGAATGAAGGTGTGCTACAGTGGAAGAGAAACATGGCTGGAAGGTGCAAATAACTTGTGTTCTGTGGTGCAGCTCATTGCCTCTGTAAATAGGTTCAATAAACTACACTAGTGATAATGTGTTCTCTTGCTGTCTGCACTGACATGACCAGAATACACACTATTAATTTTCTCTCACTCTTCAGATTATCACTCCATGTCGGAAGCTCATCCTTTGTGCTGACAACAGAAAAGAGATGGAAGATTGGATTGCAGCGCTGAAGACTGTACAGAACCGTGAACATTTTGAGGTAATAGAACAAAGTGTTTCTTCGCACTCTGTGCCTCACCTCCTACATAACAGCTCGTTCTGAGATTGGAGTCAGCTTCCAGTGAAGTTAGTAGCAGTCATTTTTATGGACTAGAATGGGTGTAGTGTTAGGCCACCTGTAAAAGCTATCCCAAACACACTGATTCTCCAAAGAATGATGGTGGCTTTGTGTACTCTCCCTTGGTAACTTGGAGAGCACTTTTCAGAGTGTGGCTAGATTATGAATCACAGTTCTCCCATTGTCTTTTAACTCTTCAGTTATCCCCCCTGTCCTAACTCACATCTTGCCTGCTTGGTATTTTGCCCACTTCAGTGCATCTGTTTGATCTCTGGGGCTGTAGTTAGACCACCAAAACCAGCTGTCTGGTGTTTTCCCTGCTCTGATGCTTGTCTCCCTATTGTCTCCTTCCTTACACTGCCACGAGCGTTCTTCTGCTATACAATAAACCAGGCTGGGGAACTGCTCTTGCTGAAAACTTAATTCAACAAAAAAGTGGGGAAAGGAAACAT
>NW_010391340.1:45854-69696 GCF_000710305.1 Buceros rhinoceros silvestris | reverse complement strand
GGACAGGATCAGGAATGCAGGTGTGGCTACTTCTTCAAGTAGTCTCTTCTGGTTTAAAGACCTTCTCGAGTTACAGCTAGGGTGTATAAACTGCATGTGACCTACTCTTCTCTAGTAAAAGTATTCTGTTTCTGCCTTTCCTGGCAGCTTTGTGCAAGTTTTTGATTTAAGGAAAAAGTCTTGTTGCTCTACTTTAGACTTTGCTGTCATACATTTATTTCATTAGTCTACCCAGTACAGCATGGACCATTTCTCAGGGATGCATAACTGGTACGCCTGCTCACATGCTCGGCCGACGTACTGCAACGTGTGTCGGGAGGCATTATCTGGAGTCACGTCACACGGACTCTCATGTGAAGGTAAGCATGCTCTCTTGTCTCCTCTTTTGGGAGCACTGTCCTTATAGCTCAGTGCCATGTTCCACAGATAATTTAAGAGGAGTGTTGTTAAGTTGGCAAAAACATGTAGAATAATAATAAATAATAATATATTTATTTTAGCTGCATAATAAAGTTGAGAGAGCCACTGGCTGTGTATGAGACTGGAGGTCTTCTCTGAAGCTGATGCTGAAACACTTTGCTGCTGAATCCCTTCAGCTTCACAGAGAATTTTCCTGCAGAAGTCAAGATCAGAATCTTGACATTTCATAAAAGGATAATAGATGCGATGATGTTTTCATGCTTTTAGTGCTGGTCCTGCTAGTAATATAGCTGATCGGGTTTTTTTCCCCCCATATCCAAATAATGCCATCCTTACTAAAATCATACCTCTCAAGTGAACTAAAGAGAGATATCAGATGGAATATTCATAAGATTACTCCTGTTCTAAAGAATAATCGTGTTTCTAAGAACATCCTTCTAAGTGTTTGGATGCCAGGAAGTTATGGTGTTCCAGCTTTGGCATAGCAGACATGCCTGGCTGCACACAGCTCATATTTCCAGCGTGAATGAGGTTACACCCACACTGCATAAATGTGGGATGCAGGAGTGTATGACTGTAAATCATGTCAAATTTAACAAGGTGATAACTAAGCTTTGTATAGGCAGCTGGCAAAAGTGACGAGGCAGGAATTAATAGCTAGCTCATCTTACTCAGTACATTTAGAGCTGACAGTTTTGGCAGCGCTAACAAGGGTAGTGTGCGCCCATGCTGTCTTCTGGAGCCAAATATGGTCACTGGGGAAAGCTTTTGCACAGGCTGCCACATTGCATGTTCTGAGACAGGATTAATAGAGTCTTCTTTTCCTCTCTAGTGTGCAAGTTTAAAGCTCACAAGCGGTGTGCTGTGCGGGCAACCAATAATTGCAAGTGGACAACTCTGGCCTCTATCGGGAAGGATATCATTGAGGATGAAGATGGGGTAGGTGTTTTTCTTAACTATTCTGGCCTTATCTTGATGTGGAAGCGCTGGCAGGTGCTCTGCAACTTCCTTCACTGTACAAATGGCAGATTCAGCCTTTACTGCCAGAGTGGGAGATTCTGTGTGAAAAGTCCAACCACAGTAGCAAGGACTCCTTAATAGGAAGAGAATCCTGCTATGGACTGGGAATTGAGGTTAAATAATCGGAGGCATGGGGAACCTGGGCTGAGTTTTGGCAGAAGAAAGATAATTGAGTGATTGGAGCAATAGCTTATCATATGGGATGTCTGATGCAAGTCAGTGTTTCTTGGGGAGCCTGGAGCAAGTCACGTGGTCTATGTGCTTGAGCGTGATGTAAAATGCTCAGAGAAGTTCTCAGGTGTTTTCTAGAAATCGCCTCTGCTGTCCTTAAACAGCACACATAAAGCCTTGTCTCTCTGCATGTCTCAGTGCCACAATGCATCCTGCGCCCTTGAGTTGCACTCTGGAAAGTCCATGTTGCTTCTCTCCCTCTATGCCTTTTGCAGATCTCGATGCCCCATCAGTGGTTGGAAGGAAACCTGCCCGTGAGTGCCAAATGCACTGTGTGTGATAAGACCTGTGGCAGTGTCCTACGTTTGCAAGACTGGCGCTGCCTGTGGTGCAAAGCCATGGTGAGTTCAATAAAACATTTCAGTAAAGGGATAGTCTTTGATCAGCTCTCTAGTGTGTTCTTCTAATGACGTTTATTTCAAATGAAATCTCTAACCGTACTGTCAGTATTTGCTATGAAGGACTTCATTGTCCTTTCTCCAGAGGCCTGCAAGAGATAGAAATTTAAATTTGGGCTGGAAAGTATCACTGTGATGCATAGAAGTAAGACCAGAAATAAGTATCTGGCTTCTCTGCAAGCTCATTTTTTTTTTGAGAGTGAGCTTTAACAGAAGAATCTGGTTACACTAGATAGGAATCAGTGCCTTAGGCATGGGAGATGTTGGATTTTAAGGAGCCACTATTTGTCATTTCTACAAGCACAACAAAAAAGGACGTTAAAGAATAATAAGCTATTTTAATAATAGCAATTTTCCTTCCCATCACAATAGGTTCCTCTTGCCTAACCACTGCCATGATGCAGATCTTGCTATGTTTCCAGTTGTCTGTAATATTAATAATATTAATATTAATTATTTAATATTAATAATAGTAATATTAATAATATCACAAAATACGTGTTTCTAATGTGGGGAGTGGGGACTGAAACCCCAAGCAAACCCTCTAATTGCAGTCTTCGTGTACTGGGAACAATTGAAGTGCCCTACTCTACTTTGTATTTCCTTTTTTTGCATGGCTTTATTAGTCCCTTCTCTTACCTCTTAGGTTCCTCATGTCTTCCTGCTTTGTTTTTTGCTTTCTCCTTTTCTTTACTTCCCAGTTCATTCTTTGTTGCTACTTTTGATCTCTGAGCTGAGGGTAGGATTTCGAAAGCAGAATGCCTGAGGGCTCTAAGAGCCACAGATCTGTTATCTGGTCCTCTCAGCACTCAGAGTGCTGGTCTCATACATTTAGATGGCAGAAAAAGTACATAATAACAGAAAGAGGAGATTTAATAGAAGAGTCTGATTAGGTAATAACTTAATCAATTGTCATTTCCTTGGATTTGCCCCCTCTTCCTTCCTACTCTTCCTTTACAGGAACTTGTTGGGTGGCTTTGTGAGTTGTACTACAGTGCTCAAAAGGGTCTGAATGATATTTTTTTGGTGGTGTTTTCAGGTACATACAGCATGTAAAGAGTTGTTGCCAAACAAGTGCCCTCTGGGACTGTGCAAAGTATCTGTCATTCCTCCTACTGCTCTTAACAGCATCGATTCAGATGGTAAGTATTGCTAGTAAGCAGTGCCTTCTTTCTCTTGCTCTCAGTCACAGTCCCTTCAGCTAACAGTATTAATGCCAGACTCTGTCAACTGAAAATGCTGCTTTTGGTGTTGCTGAAATTCCAGACTGGGAGGCACTGCTGAAGGGTGGCAGAGAGCCGTTTGCTTTGCTTTTGCATTCATTTTATTACACTGTAACTTCAGTATTTGCTGAGCTGCATCTGTTAAAATTTATTGAGAACAACTATTATTGCAGAAGCAGTTTGGGAAAGTTGAGGAAGCTGAAAATTTTGGCGTACTGTTAGGAGATAAGTGTAACATTTGGCAGCATGAGTTGTGGTTCATGCTGGATTCAGGGCTGTGCGCATTTGGCGTTCACCCAGTGAGTGCCATAAGCACAAGGAAAGTATTAGTTTCTTCATAGCTGTGCTGGGGTGTGGGGTGTTGGGTTTTTTCTCACTCTGTCTCCATGGGCAGCTTCACATCTCTTGGCTTTTCCCTCTTCTCCTTTGCCTTTTCCCCAACAGGTTTCTGGAAAGCTACTTGTCCCCCTTCTTGCACAAGCCCTTTGTTAGTCTTCGTCAACTCAAAAAGTGGAGACAACCAAGGTGTAAAATTCCTACGAAGATTCAAACAGTTACTGAATCCAGCCCAGGTCTTTGACCTCATGAATGGAGGACCTCACCTTGGGTAAGCAGATATTCTATGGCAGCACATGTTCCTTGTAAATACCAGAAAAGCACTAGTGATTTGTTTCATTATAAGCTCATCCCCAAATATAGCAATGAATCTATTCCTCAGAAAAGACTGGATACGTATGAAGTTTGGAGGAGGTTTCCCCTCTGTGTTTAGTGTTATTGATTAGCTAAAACCAGAAGTGTTGTTGAAAAGGACGTTATTTCCATTCATCAGTAACAGCAGGACAGCTTGAGGGGTTTGGGGGGAGTTCCAGAAACACTCCTCTGGGAGAAGACCAAGCATGGAAAGCTTGAAACCAGAAGATGGCTTGTCAGCAAACAGACTGGTAACAGGCATGTAGTGTTAATGAGAGTTAAATCAGGTGAACAGACAGATGTCCTAGAGAGCAGATGAGACTTACCTAGGTATAACTTACCTGGGAAGAATGTGAGACTTCCATCCCTTGAAGATTTTTATGATCATATTGGGAAAACAGTTTTTATGAGTACTTTTGGTAAAATTGGTTCTGCCCTGGGATCTAGATGACATTTCAGACTTGTTTAGCAGATTACACTAGAATATCTATGGCTTCAAAAAAAAAAGTGAGTGCTGTGCAACAATTTCCTTTGGTGTCTTTCTACAACTCTGTTTAAAAAAATGAAGTTAGGTCTGTAGTTTGCCCCCTTCCAAATATTTCTCTGTTGCATTGTATTTGAGTAACGTTTGTCATGAATGGGTGCTTCTTATAATAAGAGCCCAACATAAGGTGAATTTCCTTCATATTTTTCTAAGTGTGACTCAACGTCTGTGACTAAGACCTGTAGATGCCGGGTGCTAAATCCGGGAGTATCCACTCCTGGATGAGTGTCTGTTAAGTTCTGCTCTCCTGAGAATTATTGCAGTTTCTTGCCATAGTGCATTGCAAAACACTGGCCTTTAAAACCCCAGTATGCTGTACAAGGGAGGTGTTTGGCTGATAAATAATGGACAGCAAATACTTTTCTTCTTCAACTCCCCAGCTGGGCTGACTGGAGACTTTTAAGCAGGAGAGAAGGGAAGGGAGGGAATCAATTACTTTCTCAAGTTGTGCTGCACACCTCTAAAAGGAGCTGCTCTTGTATGCGTTCTTAAAAAGGAAATGGTGATACGGGGTGAAGGCTGCTTCTTGGCAGTTTAAATATTCTCAACTAGTGCCAGTCAAACTGTCCCGTAAGATGCCGTGATTTCTGATGGCCCTTTTTAATGTGTCAATAATGCTTGAAGAAGTAATGATTTTCACATACTACAGCAAATCCTGTTTAGGTAATACTAAAAAAATAAATATGTACAAAACTGAAGTAAAAGCAGGCAGTGTTTCTGGAAGATGGTCACCAAGAAGCACAGATTCAAAACGCTTAAGGAGAGGTTGGGTTTTACATTCTGGAAAGGTTGAATAGAGAAATTCACACTTGTCCTGCTGGTGAGTTGTTTGCCTGTCTGCAGAACAGACAAGACGCCAGGGCATTGATTCATGTTGCTTACCCAGAAGGACTAAAGCTTGTGAGGCTTTACATCCTCCTACAGTTGTCTGCTTGCTGAATGACTGCATGAGGTTCCCACTCTTCAAGCTTTGCTTTAATTGGTGTGGCCTTCAGTGCGAAGGCGGTGACATCAGAGCACTCCAAACAGTGACAAATAACTACTGTTAGGCTGAACACAGCATATCTGCAAAAAGGAATTAATTCAGTGGATAATCAGCTATCAAATGCTCGTTTCCTCTTCTGTTCAGACCAAAGTGCCCTGCTTTAGTAGAGGAGTATGTCTGGAATGTATTTCTTCAGTGAATAGCCATTGTAAATTGCTTAGCTGTGTTTATAATTCCTTATTTATAATCATTTTAATTCATCTGTGATCTGGCAGTGGCCCGTGTTTGCTGTGAAATCAGAGCCTACTTCAGTAAATCTGGTGTGTTTGTTACCTAGATTGGAATTGTTTATGATTTCTTCCTGTAACAGCTGATGGTTCTTCCCTTTTGCTTTTTTCTTTTCCTTCTCCGTAGTTTACGCTTATTCCAGAAATTTGACACTTTCCGGATTCTAGTTTGCGGTGGGGACGGAAGTGTTGGCTGGGTTCTCTCCGAAATTGATAGCCTCAATCTTCACAAGCAGGTACCTGCCCAAAGAGCTTGGTTGGGTGGAAGAAGGAAGTAGTAACAACAGCATGGGTTGAGGAGCACTTTTCTTTGATCATACAGGTGTATTTTGCCCCAGGACTGAGGCCACTGAAGGCTTACCACAGCAGTGTTCTTGCAGTAGTTTTCTGCAAGAAGCAGTACAGGACTAATGTGTCATTTATATCTCCAGTGCTTCTGTGCACTGGATCCAGCTTTTCGAGTAGCTCTGAGTTACTCCCACTGTGTTGCAGCAGAGACTTATACTGAGAAAGGGCTGTGGTTAGAAAACTGGAAGTTCCATGAGGGTTTTATGCTTCTCATCTCCCTTTAATTCTCATGGTGTAGTTTCTGAGTCTGGGATAGACAGAAACTTCACTGGAGTAGAGGTATCAGACAGCGTTTAATGAGTTTCCATTTTGCTATGAGCTGTCTGTGCTAATTTTACAGAAAAAGCAATAGCACCACCTGATGGTTAAATAAATACGTCTGTAGGAGGGGCTACTTTTAGCAAGGTGCTCCTCTCGCCATTAACAGCTTTAAAGTAGTGGAAATTTTTCCTTACTTGCATGCTTTTCTGGCTGTTTTCCCCATCCAGTTACTTTCTGCTCAGCCTGGGACTAGCTGTTCCTCAATGACTGTTCCTTGTAAGAAATCAGTCATGTTACGTGTCGCTGCTTGTGGCTTGTCTCTTCCCGTTGGAATATGGGTTTTGGTTTCCTTTTCTCTACTGCAGTGCCAGCTGGGAGTGCTGCCCTTGGGAACAGGGAATGACCTTGCCCGCGTGTTAGGCTGGGGGTCTGCTTGTGATGATGATACCCAGCTCCCACAGATCCTGGAGAAGCTGGAGAGGGCCAGTACCAAAATGCTGGACAGGTGAGTAACTATCATTAACGTCCTCCCCTGCTCAAGAGTTGTGTGAATATACCATTTCAGGAGAGGGGGGCAGTTCTTGGTTCTGCCCAGCTGCTGGACTTCTCACTAAAGCCAGTTAACATTTTTAATTTAACAATTCTCTGTCACCCTTTAGCAACAAAAGGTAGCCAGGCTTGCTGTGTCACGGCTGAACAGTAATGAGTGAAATTTTCTGATGTCCAGTGTCCTCTCTTGTGTTCCAGAGTTCTCATCAATGGAATTTGTCAGCCTTGCAGTCATGATTTATTTTTTTAAGCTAACTCTTATTCTTGGTAAATTTGAACCAATTTATCTTGAGTTTGACTTAGAAATGAAAGCCGAATGCAGAAATGGACATCTTTAATCCTGAGATTGATACATCCTCTATATCTTTGTACAATTAAAAACGCTTCTTATCTTTAGAGTTGCATCTTGGCATCTGTTACATTGAATCAAATAATGCCCGTAGCATTTCTGTGAGAGAGGGAAGAAGTACAGAGAAAAGTTCTTTGTGCTGTAGGAAACTTGTTCATAGTGTCGCCTTTCTCTCTTCCCCCAGTTCAGGCCCTTTGCAGTTCCATTGCAACTCTGTGGCTTCCTTACATTAGTCCTGCACCTGCCAAAGTGCAATTTGTTCTGCTTTGAGGTTCTAACCTGTTATGTCCTTTGGTTAAAGGAGGTAATCATCTGCCTTGTAGTGACAAGTTTGATGCCTCCTTTTCAACAGGTGGAGCATCATGGTGTATGAAACCAAACTCCCTCGCCAAGCCTCCACTTCCACAGTCACTGAAGATTTCAGTGAGGATTCTGAGGTACCTGGTGAGATGCAGAGGACAGGGAACCGGGAGCAACAGCCTCAGAATGTACAAGATAGGAGGCAGTGGTTGGAGGCCTGAGCCGTGACTTTGGTGTAGCAGGAGCTTCAAGGATCAGAATTAGGGAGAGGATGGAAATTGGGTTACCAGAGTCTACAATCATAATGAGGGATGAGAAGATGATGCTTTGGAACAGGACAGAGAGGAAATGATTGACTTCTGTTTGCTGTCATGACATCAAGTTGTTGAAATTGTGGAAAGCTGCAATAGCAATCATAAAAAACCACTTTTAGATCCACAGTTAATCAGAGACTGTAAGAACTGTGCTGCTGATGATTTCTAGGTTCAGTTTCTTCAGCAGACTCAGGTCTTCAGTGAGTAACTGAGCTCTGGACCACAGAACTTTTCTAGGGCAAAAGGAACCTGTAGAATGACAGTACTCTGGGGAACCAGGGATATATCGCTTACATTGTAATGCTGGGAAGCAGCACCCCAGTGGCTTGTTTCTGACTGTCACCAGGTGCAGAAGATTCTCTTCTATGAAGACTCTGTGGCTGCTCATTTGTCCAAAATTTTGACTTCTGACCAACACTCAGTGGTCATCTCCTCAGCCAAGTGAGTACTTGGAGGACAACTGCTCTAAGTCGAAGTTGCACTCTGAAAATTCTGAGGCAATCCTCACATGACTTTGTTTTCACTTCCTTCTTTGTCTAGGGTGCTTTGTGAGACAGTGAAGGATTTTGTGGCTCGAGTAGGGAAGGCCTATGAGAAGGCAACAGAAAGCTCAGAAGAATCAGAAGTCATGGCCAGGAAGGTAAAATTGGAAAAATTCTTTGGCTTTCTACTTCTGAAGTGGAAAACTGCTCTGTTTTCAAAGAACTAGGACAACAGCAGTTCAGCAAGCACTAAAAGAATGAGCTACCCAGTCTCCTGTTGGTTCTGTTCAGATGTTCTTCTTTGCCTTGTAGTGCTCTGTCCTGAAGGAGAAGCTGGACTCGTTGCTGAAGACACTGAACGATGAATCTCAAGCATCTTCATCTCTGCCAAACCCTCCTCCCACCATTGCAGAAGAAACCGAAGATGGTGATGGGCCAGGCAGTGCTTGTGATTCCTCCAGCGACCGGTCGGTGGGCTCGTCCTGTACTGCACGGCCCCAGATATTTCGTCCTCGAGAACAGCTCATGTTGAGAGCGAACAGCTTGAAAAAAGCCATTCGTCAGATAATAGAGCATGCAGAAAAAGGTAACCTGTCAGGAGTCCTGCTTGTGGCTACAGACTCTTGAGAAGTATAAATTTCCTGTATTCCAGAGGGGCGTGGGGTTTTGATTGAAAACAGCTTTCCTGAGCTAGAGAAGCTACTCAGTAAGCCTGGCTGTTTAGTTTCAGAATCATCTCTGCCAAGCCCACCTGTTTGAAACATTGCTTGGTAAAGCAGCCTGAAGTTCAAGGTGTGTTCTCTCCCACAGGGCTGGTTGAGGAAGTTACTGCCCTCCCACGCTCTGTTCATTTGCATTTCCTGCCTGTCTCCACCCATACCACAATTGTGTCAGTGCAACTGTTTGTGTGGCCTTGCTGGAAAACAGATCTGAAAACACTTGGGAAGAAAGTATTTTAGCTTGGATTGGTTTAGAAACCTCTACTATAGTGGAGCCCAGCAAAACAGTGGGCTCTACTGTTGCTGCAAGAGAGGGCAGGAACTTCTTAAACTAGCTTTGTCATTGGGAAAATGTTACAATACTGCACCTTGATGCAAATAAATTCTGTTCTGATGTTGACTTCCTGGGCAGGTGACCCTCTTCTCCACATCTCGACCCTTACCTCTCTCCAGCCACTCAAGCCTGTAGCTTAAAGTTCCATTTCCTTCGAAAGGTGACAGCCTCCCAGATGTTAGTCATAAACTCAGTAGTTTAACTTTAACCAGAAGGGAGTACTTAACAGCTGAGTACTGAAGATGAAAGCATTGAGGTTGCAGATGTGATGTCCATGCACACCTAAATGTGCACTGTGAACAACTACGTAGTAAGTTAGAGATCATTGCAACACTGCATGGATTTTCTTGTATACAACATGTCCTGAAGGTGAACTTGCATGAGGTGATGGAAGCTGAGCAAACAGCCTGCTTCTGGTGAAGTAGAGGTCTGGACTTCCACTGCTGCCCCACTTCGCTGCTGCTTACCTTATGCTGGTTTGATGTTTGTGGGAGTTCTTTTGGAGCCCAACCAATTTGCTTAATCCAGCTAGAGGAGATTGTATTTCTGCTGGGCTAGTGAGTTGAGTTGCCTTGTAGTTAGTTTTGATGAATGCGAGAGTCAGCACAAGGGAGGGGAAGACACTGAAAGAAGGGAGGGTCATCCACCTGCAGAGGCAGTGAGCTGGTAGAACAGCTCAGGGTTGTTCACACAGCCGTGCCCTGTGAGGGGTTGCTGGGAAGGAACGCCTGTTGATGACACGTAAAGGAGTTTTGATTTCTTAGGCCACATGCTAGCATTTAATTCTTACCAGCTCTTGGCCAACCTCTGTTATGTTTAAAGTATATTTCTTCAACTTCTCCAAACTGGTTTTCTTCTTCCAAAGTATGTAATCTGATACTTTCATTTGTATTGTTTTTTACCAGCTGTTTTCTTCCTCCTGATTATATGTGTCTAAGTGCCATTTTCAAGCGGCTGATCCTATTGCCCCAGTACAGATTAAGCAAACAGAAAATTCATTAAATTTATCATTTAATATCCATCCACAATTTCTGGCAACATCTAAATGCAAATAAATGGCAGCCCATCACCTGTAGCACAGTTTACATCTCAGGAAGTTTAAGTACCTGTAGCACTAAAGGTGGACACTTCTGTGTAGAGCCTCACTGATAAAGAGCTCAGCAAAGAAAACAGTTCCAGAAGCTCTCCAGAGTGGGCCTTAGTTGAGACAAATTATATAGGAAACCTTTTTGTTATTCCTGTTCTTTCCACTAAGGAATCAGGGCCTTTAAAGTCCTATCCTGTTGTTACTTGCATCAGTGGGAGGTGTTCCTTGCTAGAAGAGCTGTGAGACACTCACCTACTTTCTCTCTCCTTATAGCTGTGGATGAGCAGAACGCCCAGACCCAGGAGCAAGAGGGCTTCCTCCTTAGTCTCTCAGCCTCTGAAGAAGGCAAGGAGCTGAGAAACGAGGATAAAATCTCCCTGCAGTCATCTCACAGCAGCAGCTATGGAGTATCCAAAGGGAGGAGCCAGCGGAAAGGTACTGCTGCTGGGCTGCCACTGGGGAGATCTTGCCTGTGAATTCCGATTCTGTTAGTAGTAAAACATGAGGGAGGTGTTATGTGTATTACCTTCCAGTTTCTGTTTTCCTCTAATTTTTGAGTGATTGCTGGTCAGAGGCCAAGCTTCTCACGGTTCTGTGCTCTAGCCTGTACATCATACATCCCGCTTTTCGCACCGTCTCTGGTGGCTGGTCCGTGATCTTCGCATACGAAGCCTGGCATTCAGAACTTTTCTGGCACTTTAGCCAGTAATATGGGTTCTTTTGGCTTTCAGTGCTTGGACCACAGATGGTCTTGAACATTTTTCATGTCGTCTACCTGATCACATTTCCCTGTAAGCCCCTGCCACCCTTTGCAGATAACAGAGAATGGAAGCCAATTTGCTTTAGTAACTGTGTTATATGAGTAATTTGTTAGAGATCTCTGCAAATATATTGGGAACCTATCCGAGTATTGATTTGGAGCCAAATACGCTGTCTGTTGTGCTGCTGGCACCAGCTTTTTCTCATCTCCATTTCTAATATTTGCGTGTGACTTTTTGGGACCTCCAGTCTGTGAGGTTTTCTGGCTGCACATATGTCACATCTCTGTCTCTCAGTGACTGTTTCTGTGAACTCTTTATTTTATGATGGCTAGAGTGTTTTGCTGTTGGGTGATTCCTGACACAGTCTTGCTGCTTCGGCTGTGCTGCTGGGACTGCTCTGAATCACAGTGTTGTGTTTGTCAATAACCATATTTGTGTTGTGTTTTACAGCGTCCAAGTCCCCTTGTGAAAGGCTAATAAACAAAGGAAGTTTGTCACTGGGCAGCTCTGCATCTCTCCCTCCCCAGACAGGAAACCGGGACAACTTGCCAATGCTGAACACAAAAATCCTCTACCCAAGTAAGTGAAACACCCACCACTTCCCCCTGAGGCAGCCAACTGGAGTGTGGGTAACAGCAGGGCAGGCTGCAGTCTCCACGTGAAAACATGAAATTGTCCTGCCTGATGTCCTCCTGCCTGCTTGGAGAGAAATCCCTTTGTGCACTAGGCTGAAAAGTGGAGACCTGGAGGGAGCTGTAATAGTTTCCAGTTTGTAGCTGAGACCTAGACACAGACTTTTGTTAACACTGTGCAGTGGCAGAATTTAGATGCCAATTAGAAGGAGATACTGAGCTCAAAGTAACCTTGAGAAGGGTGATACAATCCTGCTGAGAGGGTCTCTGAAGAGTGGCAGCCATAGGCTAGGAGCAGCAGTGTCTTCGGTGAAGGCTGAAGCCACTGGAGGTGCACAAACCCAGCAGAATGCCCATCTCCCACATCTTGTGTAGGAAATTCTATCATCGTGGTGCTGTCCTTCCACTTCTTCCCCCAAATTACTTGTTCTAAGTGTTTCTTCTGGAAGCAGGTAATTTCCTTCCTCTCTGACAAAGCTTCTGTTTGTGGGTCACCAGCTTTGGAGAATAACTTCAGTCCTGCTCCTCTCTCTCTACTCATAGAAGCAAGAGCGTTGCACATCTCACCCTGGAACATAAAAGCTACTGCAGTGAATACACTCCTATTTCCCACGTCTGTGCGCCTGTACAACTGTGCCGCTGACCTTAGGCAATACCCTGTCAATCAAAAACTCTGCAGGCAGCCCCAGAAACCCTTCTTCTTGTTGAGACAGCTCAGCCTTCTGGAGTGCAAGAAAACACTATTGCTATTAACTTTCACAGTGAATGACAAGAATTAATGTATTCTACCCCATCATCTTATCTCTGAGATTGAAGTTACCTGTTTGCTGCTTAGTATTAATCACACTTGTCCCTGTGGTCAATTGTCCTGCAGATATCCGTGCTGGCATGTCTGGTTCTTTGCCTGGGAGCTCTGTCATCAGCCGATTGTTGATCCATGCTGATCCCTTTAACTCTGAGCCTGAAAATCTGTGAGTATGCCCAGGAGGCTGAAGGGAGGGAGTGGGCATTCCCAAATGGACGTCAGCAGAGAAGCAGATTAGTTTATAGAGCTAGATAACAGACTGCAGCAGCCCAGAGCGATGTAGATGAGTTCATAAGCTGGGTGCCAGTGAGGATCGGTTTATGTAGTTAGACATGCAGCGATACATCTCACTCACGGTAGAAGATTTTTAGGTTTTAGGTGAGAATGAAATCTAAATCATTCTTCCCCCTAGACTCAGAGAGGGCTCTGGCTTATTGTAGTAGACAATAACCAATGGGGGAATCACTACCCTTAGAGCATGGAGGCTCAAGAATGGTCGTGGGCAGGCCTCAATAGGGGAGGCAGTTGGGAAATAAGATGTGAAGACTTTCTCAGGCTCTTTCTACTGTTTTAACAGTAGAAGTCCGGACTTCAAATTTTTTTTCAGGGGATTCAGTGCCCCTGAGAATAGCAGCTGACACTTTCGAGCTCATTTGTCGGGCTTTCTGAAGGTTACACCGAATATATGTATAAGCAATTAGTATTGCCGATGTTTTGTGAGACCTTTTACACAACACCAGGGATCAGCATCATAGCTCTTTGTAAATGAAGTGTGGCAAGGGGAGAATTACTCTGCAAATCTTGGAGCTGTGAAGTCTTACAGACAGACCTGTGGCCCTTGCAGGCCAGGGACCTGTGCTTATCACGAGGTACTTTCATGGTATTCCGTGTGGGTTTTAGGCAGTTTCCAGCAGTGCTTGTTGGAGCATGCTGGCGTAAAGCCTTCCTCTTCACCTTTTTATGCAAGAGAATTACGATGTGGCCAGAGGGGACGCGTGAGTTTTATACCAAATGGTACATAGACTTAGGAGTGGGACTTTTGTTCTTCTGCTTGGCAGTGAATGTTACACAGAGAAGTGCGTCATGAATAATTACTTTGGAATTGGACTGGATGCAAAGATTTCTTTGGACTTCAACAATAAACGTGATGAGCACCCCGAGAAATGCAGGTGGGTTTGGCTTTGGCCAGCCTTTGGATACTGCCAGAAGTGACTGAAACCACGTTATGTTTCTTTGTGGTTTTGAAGCCAATGGTGTGCAAGTCTCCTGAGTATGCATATCGTCAGACTTACCTGTGTAATGCTCCTTCAAGGCTTGAGATGGTGATGGAGGAGATAAATTGCTGATTTATTACTGATTCATCATGCTGTTGAGGCTAGTATAACATCATTGATTAGCTACGTTGGTGTGGATTTAGTGTATCAGTTCTATTCATGATCTCACTCACAGATTTTTCTCCTGGGCTTGCTACTTAGCTATGAGAGAAGCACATCTCTAAATGCTAGTGAGGCTGATTTTGGCCTTGATCCTAATTTAATACAAGCCACAGGTTTTGGCCTTCTGAATACCTGGGCAACTACAGGGTGCTTTGTGTAACCTGGGGTTGGTACGTTTGCTGTACTTGAGCTAATCTGGCAAAACACTGTTGATGTCCTGGAAGGAGACAGAGGAGTTCTGTGCCAGGGGAATCTGGTAGTGTGTGTTACTCAGTCATCCTCAATTCCTGCCTGACATTTCTATAAAGAGGAGTAGTTTCCTAGCACTGGCGATACCATTTTGAGTGCTTGACCTTACTGGAAGCAGAACACCTTTGTATTTTAGGGTGTAGGAGGTACTATTTCGATGTGGGGGGTGGTTCTTGTAAGTGAAAAGGCAAACACCTATGCTAACTTTTTTGATTTGTCTCCTTAGAAGTCGTACGAAAAACATGATGTGGTACGGAGTATTGGGGACCAAGGAGCTGCTGCACAGAACATATAAAAATCTCGAGCAGAAAGTCTTGCTGGAGGTAAGGAATTAGCATGCCCTTCTCATGTTAGAACTGGGATGCCTAATTGCATCTCGGTCAGACGCTTTGGTGTGGTGATTCTGCTTGGTGACATTAGGGTGTTTCTCTTGCCTGCCCAAAACAACGTACTTGCTGTATCTCTCTCTCCCTGAGCTAGCCAAAAGTAGCTTTTCCTGCTTCTGGGAGATAACTTGTATTCCCGTCCCGTAAGGGAGGTGTCATCCTGCTGGAAAGTATTAGCTGTACCCAGCTGAGTATTCAGCAGAGATAAGATTGTTATGTGGCATTTCGTGTGAACAAATCATTTCAGACTGGAGGAGCAGTGGAAAGCTCTTAGTTTAACTACACTATAGTGTGCGTTGAACTGGAAAATAAATGTTCTTGTGTAAGCCATGTACAGCAAACAGGCATCTTGCAGGAGGAGACCTTATCACAGCAGCCTGTGCAGTGTTTCAGAAGTTTTGTTCCCCATTCTGGAGGAATAATCAAGAGGTTTTGCCAAGCCCCTCAGGTGTGCCCTATTCCTGTCTGGGGAAAAGAAGCGACAGCATCCCTCTGTCAAAGGAGCCATGGTGCATGAGACATGAATGGATAAATTCTGCTCCATTAGGTCAAGAGTAAACTGGAAGAAACCTGAATTAATTTATTACTAAGCTGTGCAGACTGTTTTCTGTTCTTAGAGAGCATGCTCTGGCAGGAGGGGCTCTCCTCTGCTGTGCTGAGATTGATGTTGCTTTATTTTCCGTGCAGTGTGATGGGAGGCCAATCCCTTTGCCCAGCCTCCAGGGAATCGCCGTACTGAACATACCCAGCTACGCAGGAGGCACCAACTTCTGGGGGGGAACCAAGGAGGATGATGTGAGTATTCTCTGAGGCAATACAGGAAGTGTTTTTACTTACTGTTGCTTTTGAAGTCACAGCTCCTGAGAATAGTGCTTGGAAGAAGAGGGCAAGGGGCCTGTCTGTATGTACTTCCTCTGTGAAGTGGACAGGATGCTGAAATCCAGGCTTCAGCAGCTTTGTACCCAAGCAGTCTGTAGTGATTCTGAAAAAATACAGATGCTGTCCTCAGCATTTCTACTGCCAGGAAGTGCTTTCAATTGACCTTCTTCTCTCAGACTGCCTGTCTCAGTAAAGCCCCTTGAAGACAAAGGAAGATAGCTCCAGTCAGAATCATCGTAGGCTTCGAGATGAAAAAGTGCTTACTCTCATAAGGATAGTTATTGCCTTATGGCCTACAGTCTTTGGTTTGAATTATACTTTAGCTGCCATTGGAGGTACAGTGGGAATATCAAGGCCTCTTTTTCGCCCTCCTGACTCACTGCAGGTGTTCACCTTCTAGCCTTGTTACTTTTACACAGATGAAATAGCACAACTGAAAGCCAAACCCCAGATCTGCACCAATAGGGGGCAAAGGAAAGCTCTCCACAGAGCTAGATGTCAACTGAATTTTCTCTCACTTCTATCTGGCTAGACATTTACAGCCCCCTCCTTTGATGACAAGATTTTGGAGGTGGTAGCAGTGTTTGGTAGCATGCAGATGGCAGTGTCACGAGTGATAAACCTACAGCATCACCGGATTGCACAGGTACCAATTGCTTTTTGCAAGCTCTTCTTGCCTCCCTCTCCTCCAGCTTGTGACATTTTTGCCAATTTCAGTCAGTAAAGCCCTCTGTGCTCTCTCCTGTCCATGGAAAGAACATCCACCAGGGGTGAAAATGAGCATGTCCAGGGGCAACTTGGGCATGTAATTGTTTGCTAATGTCATTGTGGTAGGAGTTAGACTAACAACTCAAATACAGATTAGTCCAAAGACGCAGCAAAGGGTCCCTGCCATCCAGGCACATGTGCATCTAGTAGCAGTACGGGGGGAGGTGCTTTGGAAAGAAAGAGAACGTCTCATGCTTTTGGAAAACCAACATTTTAGAGCTTCTCTGATGCCATCACTTCTTGCAGTGTCGGACAGTGAAGATAGCAATCCTTGGGGAAGAGGGAGTTCCTGTGCAAGTGGATGGAGAAGCCTGGATCCAGCCTCCAGGTTACATCTGGATTGTTCATAAGAACAGGGCACAAACCCTCACCCGAGACAGGGTAAGAGCAGCCTGGCACTGTGTAGTACATACACGTGATGATGTCACATACTCCCAGAGAGTGTGGCAGTGACCACACGTGAAAGCTTATCTTTGTGAATGTAAGAAGCATGTTTTGCTACACACTATAAAACTTTTTGGCAAGAACACGATTGAACTTGCGTTCACCTCTTGGGAAATCACGTAAATAAGGTCGTTTATGCACACTTATTTTGCTTCCTTTTCTAGGTGCCTTGTAACAGTGTTGGTTAACGCGCTGTTTTTCCCACAGAATGCCTTCCTCACTGAGTGCAGTGGGTTGCCTGGATTCAGCTGTTCAATATTTAAATTTCTCATTATTGTTCAATATGTGGCTTATACCTCGTCCACCAAGTAAAGCAACGTCTTACGCCTTGCTCAGCAGTGTGTGTCTGTCGCATATCACAATTTTTTGCTAGTCAGGCCCTCAGAATTGGCACAGCAATTTTGACTAAAACTAGACTTGAGCAAAAGTTAAGCCAAGGCAAGCATGTGACACAGAAAACTTAAGCCAGTCAGCTGGATCCTGCAGTGAAAATTGTCTATACCAGATCTACATGTTTTACAGGCATAGGCAGGCTTTGTCTTTTATAGGAGCTTTACGAGTAGTTTAGAGTTCGCTTTCTGTGTTTGCAGGCATTTGAGAGCACCCTGAAGTCCTGGGAAGACAAACAGAAGTGTGAGTTGTCCCGACCTTCCTCTTTCTCTCTGCAACCAGAGATCATGTCCGAAGAAGAATCCACCCAAATCAACCAGTTTGGTCAAACTGCAGGTGCTCTGATCCACAGGTGGGACTCAATTTGCTTTTGGTAAATAGATCCCTCCTTTGATGCTTGAAGTTCTTGTCGTGCTCCCGGTTCCTGGAGATGTTTCTGTTCACTCTTCTCTTCTGCAGTACTGATCCATGTCACTGGGGGTAGCATCATTCATTATGCACTGACCCAGCTGTATGAGAACTGAAGTTGGATAAACTTTCTTAGGTCATTCTGAACAAAAAATGTTAATTTCATGAGCAAACATGGATCCTTTAATCCTGAAATAACCCATTATCTTTGAAAATCAATGAGTTTTATCAGAAATGAAACAAAGGCTTCTCTAGGAGCTCAGATGACAAGCTGTGTTGAACAGAGATTTCTGGAAGAAGTCACTGTATGCTCATCTGCTCATCCTTTAGGTGGGTGTGCACCTTCTTGGTCTGGGCCTCTGAGAGAAGATTCCCAGAGTCACATTGGAGAAGTGTTAATTAAACTGCCTTATGTGCAGCTGCCTTTCACATCACTATGGCCATGCTAAAATGTTTAGGTCGTACTTCAGGCTGATCCCAGTGTGTGTGCAGAATTGAATATGCCCCTGGAGCTGTGCACTTGAAATTGGCCTTGCTTTGCTGATGCATGCTCCCTGCAGCAGGGAGAATTGCCCTGCTTTGCCAGAGGCTGTGCCCCTCCCATGCTTCAGTCCTGCTCTTGTCACTCAGATGGGTACTAAAACGAGATAACCTGTTGGAAAAGATCTCCTGCTTTGAGCATATGCTGATGCAATCTGTAATTCTCTCTTTAGCATTCGGGAAATAGCCCAATCCTATCAGGACATGGAACAGGAGCTTGCCCATGCTGTCAATGCCAGCTCCAAGTCTATGGACAAAGTCTACGCTAAATCCAAGTCTACAGAGGTATTTCACTCATTTGGCGTCTCCCATTTTGTCCTTGTTCCATAGCTCTTGGTTTTCCTTTCTGATTGACCAAAAGTAGGCCTCGCTTGTCTAAGACTTCTTCCTTTTGACTGCTCAGACCTCTGCATTCCCAGGCTTAACTTGTGCATGAATTGCTTCCCTGCAGGGTCTGAACTGCAGCCTTGTTGTAGAGATGGTGAATAATGTCAAAGCCCTGCATAATGAGACAGAGCTGCTGCTGGCGGGCAAGATGGCGCTGGTAAGAAGCACAAAGCACAAGTAAACCAGCCTCTCGCTTTCTCTCCTCTCCTGCTGTTGCCTTGGCAAGCAACATTTTGCTGGTCTTGATCTTTGTCTGTGTAACAAAGTCGGTTTAAATGTTATCATCCAGGACTCAGGGTGGTGTTGCTACACAGGCATGATGTGCAGTCAAGCTAACTTGTGTGGAGTTTGGAGCTCAGAAAAGATGAAAATCGTTACCTCTGGGCAGAGTGCCTGCTGTGCACTTCCTTTTGAAAGGAGGAACTGCTTTGTTAGCTAGGAATTTCAAGGCAAGGACCTGATTGTGTTCTACCATATGGCTTTTAACTCATCTTTGCTTCCATTTCTGATCCAGCAATTAGATCCTCCACAGAAGGAGCAGCTCCAAGCAGCGCTGGCAGACATGGACCTCCAGCTGAGGAAACTGGCAGATATCCCTTGGCTGTGGCAGCTCATGGAGCCCTGCGATGAGGAGGTGAGGTGGACCAAGGCTGTATTTTCCTGGCTGTTTTCTTTCTCACTAGTTGGCTGCGAGTCTTTGACTTCCTGTGAATGTGTGACTGATGTGAGAAGAAATCATTAAGAAGGAAACTTGGCTCCCTAGGGCTAAAGAAAGTAATTTCCTGCTAAGGTGCCTTGCCTGACATGAGATCAACTTTCTCTGTTTCCTTTCTTGATCAGACTGAGTTTAGAATTTTTTTCCTCTCTTACAAGGTCTTGGAGCTGAGTGTAACAGTGCTTGTTGCTCTTGGTCTGATCCATTCAATTTATGAGTGTTTGCCTGATTTTCCCTTTTTGTTCTTACAGAACCAGATGCTGGATTATTCTAAACGCAGCCGCAGTGGCAAATTCCGTCTGGTGACCAAGTTTAAAAAGGAAAAGAACAACAAAAATAAGGAGACTCATAGTAGCATGGGACTGCCGGGTACCGAGTCTGCTCATTCCTTGTGTCTCTCTGGCACGAGTGTGGTCACAGCACTACCTGTTCTTTGTCTGTTTCCTCTCACATTCTCCCCTTCTTCTGTTTCATGTGCATCTGTCTTTTCTTGGAGGTCTAGTCTGTCTTTTCCATGTGGCAAAGTAGCTTATTGCTCCATTCTGTCTAAGTCATGGTCCCCTGGTACCACACACATATTCCTGAGCAGAAACAGGAGGTACCCTCTGAAGGTACCTACCGCTGCCTACACCCGGACATTTTCAGGGATATTTTAGGGAATGCTTAGTGAAGTGAATTTGAGGATTTTGGCATTTAAAGTATCAGAGTGACTGTGGGGCCCAAGTCCGCATAACTCCAGTCTTTCACTGTTAATTCTCTGTGATATGGTTAATGATGTTTTTGTCATTGATTCACCCTCAGGCTTTAATCAAGTTTCATGTCTAATTGGCTGAGGATCAGCATCACCAGAGGTGCACCCTGACCTTTAATCCTTCTGGTCAGTAGATGAAAAACTAGCCATGAATCAACAAATGGCCATTTAAGACACTTTCTCTCCAATTGGGTTTGTTGATTTTTGGTTTATACTCTCCTTATGAAGATTTTCTTCTAAAATTCAGAAGTACTACCTGTTCTGTGGGCTCCTGGGTCCTATCCTCTGCCGTGGAGTTGTGGGTACAGTTTCCTTCTTTCTGACATGCTGATGCTCGTTCATTGCCTCCCCTAACTTGGAAAGTTTACTCTTCTCTTATTTAGAGGCTGTGCAAGAAGTTGGAAGCCTAAACTCTTCCTTTCTCCCTCTGACTTCGGGAAGAGGAATTCCGTTTTGTTTACTGAGGACAAGTGCTTGTACAAAATAGCAAACTAATCTGTGCTTGATTGTTTATGACGTATTTTATGAACCTGTTGTTCTGTAAGCAGAGGCGTATCAGTGAAATTACTCTTCTTCAACTTGGGGGTAAACTTTAAAAAGAATATCCCATCCTGTCAAAGCAAACACGCACTTTCTCCTGCCTTCAGCAGCCAGCCTCTGCTTAAGAGATAACTCTTCCCTTTCCCTGCCCTGCCTCCTTTGTTTGAGACTGTGGGTCATGCTGCCAGTCCTTCCCTCCCCTTGGTGCGAGGCTGTGGTACTGCTTGCCCTCCTTTGGCACTGAGTGCTGATGGTGTCCTCACCTCTCACTGTCTTCTGGGATTCTGGGTACTCAATGCACTCCTGCTTTTCCATCTCTAACAGTTCACCTCTGGGGAACGGAGGAGGTTGCAGCGTGGCTTGAGCATCTCAGTCTTTGTGAGTATAAGGATATCTTCATCCGTCATGACGTCCGGGGCTCTGAGCTCCTACACCTCGAACGGAGGGACCTCAAGGTACTTTCATGATTGGCTCATGAGAAATAGTCAGCTGCATCTGCATGACCTTCTGTGCTGAATGTGCTTAGAAGTGGTCTGCCCGCTCTTCATTCCACATGCCTTGGCCAGATGAACAGGTTCATTGTGGCCTCGTTTTATTTTCTCACCATTTCAGGTCACCTGATTTTTAATAGCAGGGAGGTAAAACATGTAGTCGAGGGACTTGCTGTCAATTCTGCCACAGCTTCCTGCAGATATAATTCAGTCTAGCAAGTGGATTGCAGATAGAATTCTTGAGAGTCTCTGATTTTAATGATGGAATGGAAGTTTTCAGCTTCTCAGCTACTGTGACATTTTTGCAGAAGATGCTGTGATTGGGAAAATTTGGGGTTTATATAGTAGTGACTATACAAATAGATCACATGCTTCTTTGTTACAAGAAAAAAATGATCGTGGTCTTTGATGAGGCTGCTAGATGGAGAGAATCTTTTAAAATAGTGTGTAGTAACCACACTGCGCAGCTTTTCATCTCCTCACCAGGAAGTGCCTTCTCTACAGAAAAAACTGAAAGTGGTGGTTTTTTTTGCACGTGCAAGTGATTTGTGTCATCATTTTGGTGACTTGCATATAGCAGAAAAATACTTTGTTGTGAAATAGTGCATGGTATTTGTCGAATGCTCCTTGGATCTTCATTTGTGATTCTGACCATCTTCCTGTTCTGAGGTTTGCTGCAGTCTGTGCAGCTGACTCCTCCGCATGCCTGCCAGCTCCAGCCTGTTGTTTGTTGCATGGTACCCGAATGTTCACACATTTATTTGATGTGACTGGTTGGTCCTTCCTGCATGTTTTGGCTACTAGCTTAGGCCCTTGAGATCTGTGTGCTTTTTCTCTTCTCTTGATTTGGCCTCTAACAGTCAAAGCAATTTGCATTTCTGGCTAATGGTCTGCAGTTGTTTCTCTCCATTGCTCTGTGCCTGCTCTGTGTTCGTTACCCTGTCATGCTCTGATGGCTGTTTGACACATGGTTTGAGGTTCCACGTACAACTGTCAGGTTTGTAGTCTTTCTGGTTGGTTTCTTCCTTTCTTTGTAAGGGGGTAACTGGTCTGTAATCACTGCCTGGCTGCCTGTGATTTCCCCCCGCCTTTCTCCTAAGGTAAGGTTTTCTCTTTTCTTCCAGGACCTGGGTGTGACCAAAGTGGGTCACATGAAGAGGATACTGCACGGGATCAAAGAGCTGAGCCGGAGTACTCCTGCCAGCGACGTTTAGCCTCTGTTTTCACCGCCTGTGTCTACCATTCCCCCTAACTGCACAGCAGTCACCTCACAGAGCAGATGTGCTCACAACTGTCTCTACTGAACAGCCAAATTGTAGCTGTTCAGAGCTCATATCAACAAAGCATGGTGCTACCTTTTTCCTGTGGGGTACGGCTGCATCCAGTCGAGAGGCATCTTATCTGCCGTCAGGCAGAGCCTCCCGGAAGAGAACTCGCTTGCTGTTTGAAGAACCATGTCCTCCAACATGGGAACTTCTGGTTCCAGTGACAGTGCAGGACTCCTGAGAATTGCAACACAGCTACCTTTACTGGATAACTTCATCACAGTAGAATTATTCAGGGCAAAAGATATATTGGCCAGTCTTAGTTCAGGAGCATCTGACAGTCTTTTCAGACCCAAAACTTTCCTGCTCATCTGTGTGTCACACCTGTATCTTAGAGCATTTAAGTGGGACAGAGCTCGTCCTGGTATTTTACTAATCCCTTTTTAATGCACCTGTAGTTGCATGCGTTTTGCATCAGAAATTCCAAGCCAGTACCTCTTGTCGATGAATTCCCAGTGATTCTCACTCACGTATGCCTTGCACAAACAATGCATGTGGTTGAAACAGCAGTTCACACCAGCTTGCAGGGTCTTCCACTGAGCCTGGCTCTCCTCTTCCAGCCAGTGGCAATGGTACAACCTTTAGGTTTTTCAGGCATCACAAACAATTGTTCAGAAATTCCTGGCAGTAAGAAAAGACAAGATTCTGGAGAGCTGACAGATTACAGATAGCTCTGACATTCCCCCTTCTGAATTCATCTTCAGGAGGCCAGATGAAAGGGAGAGGAATGCTAAGTAGCTGATTGGGCTGTGTGAGAAATGTAGTGAAATACGGAACAATTTGCTCCATCTTGGTGGGGGGAGCAGCATGACTGGCAACAGCCAGGAGCAGCATCTTGCCCATTCAGTGCCACCTTTGCGGCCACAGGCAACAGAGCTGTTTCTTTACTTCAGCTTGCAGTGCAGAAAACTCTTTCTGTCAAAAAAAGACAGAATTTATCTATAGTACTTGTATCTTTTCACCTGTCTTGGTTCTAGTGGCTTTTCTACCTGCTTCTCTCTCTTGCTGCCTTGCTCCTTCACCGCGAGGTGGATACCAAAAGATTAGGATGGCTCAGTCCTCATGGGTTGTACCTTTGAGAGAGATACTGTGTGCTGTCAAACATCAGGGCTCCTGTAAGAGCAGAGCGAGAAGGAAGAATGAGCATTATAGTGAAAACTGGAGTGTGTTGGTAAATTGCCTTTGGTACCACCAGCAGTGGAGCATAGGAAAATGAGTGCCTCTGAATCAGGATTCCTAGATAGCCTTCAAATTTCTGCTGTATTGCCTGACCCCAGTCGGATGACTGTTAAAGCTCAAAGACCAGCAGGCGTAGTTATATTGCCATGTTTATCACTGGGAAGGGAATTCAGGAACACTCAGTGCTGTAAAGCTGGAGAAACAGCAGGGAATTT
>NW_010391340.1:34981-45738 GCF_000710305.1 Buceros rhinoceros silvestris | reverse complement strand
CAGGAATTTTTAATTACTTTGTCGTTTTGGATGTATTTTTTTTATTACTATTATTACAGAGTGGCACATCTCTGGCTGTGGCTGCAGGCAGAAAAAACGGCCACATACACAGTGGCATAAAAGATAATTTCCTGAGGACACCGTTGTTCTTTGTTATGCGTAAGGATTTTATCAAACTGACATCAGCTCTCTAGTCTAGCAACAATCAGTTGAGTTATTCTATGTAAAATCTTGTCAACTTAAAAAGGTTATGGGCTGATTTCATGCTGGGCAAACTCCATTGCGTCCTTCAAGATTCCACCGAGGATTACTCTGACTCTCCCTGTCTGTTTTTAACTAGCTGTCATGCACCCACATGTTTCCTCTCAGCCTAGTGAGTGACAGGGTTTGCTCATGAGAAGTTAGCAGAAGACTAAACATGCCTGATCCAGTTAGCAAAATTTCTGGTGTAAATACTGTGAGGACTGAGCAAGAAATGTGTTCAGCTTTGCCATGAGTTTGTTTCTCCTGTCTATGCATTGACAGTTGCTTCCATAACGGTATTGTTTCTTTATGTCCCCACTGCACTGAATTCCTGAGCTATCAGATGAGTAAGAATTCTAGACTGTATTTTCCCTCTTGCTTATTGAGGCACAGAGCAGCATCTGCATGAGATTAAGGAGAAACTTCAACTTAGGAGAGCTCCAGGGTGCAGCCATTCTTGCTGGTGTTGCTGGGAACAGTAAAGTGCAGCCTGCTGCCTGTCCCCAGGAGCGTGCCTGGGTAGGACATCCACGTTCCTGCCCAGGAGAGCACAAGGGAGGTGATAACTGGAGAAGAGGTGAGATCTGTCTTTGTTCTCTACATGGTGAAGGAGCTGTTCTTGCTGTGAAGTTTCTCCAGGCAACCACATAGTTAAAGATGCAGAGAGAATATGCACTTGCTTGCATAGTTCCTGGGGGATTAACTCATGCCTCAAAAGTAACAGCTCCTCTCTACTCTTCCTGCTCAGAGTAACGGGAATCCGAAGAGTTTATAGATTGAGGCATGTTCCGTAATTCAGGCCGTAACTGTAGAGGCCTGGCAGCCATTAGTCATCTGCTATGAGTGATGATGCCTGCACAGACCAGTCTTCATTCCTTTCATGATGTGTCATGTTGATGGGTTCGGATCTTTTTTGTGTACGTGCACATTTTATCGAAGGGTTTGTAGCCAGTATATTCCCGTCTTGCTTACTGGGGGCAGAGAGGGACTTCTGCCCTCTTTTAAGAGCTAGAAAATGGGATCCACATTTAACCCGAGTGCCTTTGAATATGTATTAAGGGTTATATCTAACAAAAGGTTCGTAGCTCTGTGTGTTTCACTGGGCATAATGCAGATTTCTGTTGCAGCGATTTTGTGAGTAGTTGAGGACAATTTGTGTCAAACATCAGTGAGGGCTATCTGCAAGGTGGGGAGCCAGGCTGAAATTCTGGCTACATTATTCCAAGTTCCTCTTCTGGCATCTGATAATTTTTTGTGGGAGAGAAACTCAGGAAAGACAATTGGACAGTAAAAAAAATCTGCTGCTTTGCCAAAAAAGAGACTCTCCTGCAGTCTCAGGTAGAACACCAGCTTGAGAGAAGCTAGAACTGCACATATCGCGCGTGTTTCGTCTCTTTACAAATGCTACTCCCGTGAAAGCCGTGTGTGCAGCACCTTCTGTCCCTCACCCTTGGCAGTATCTGCAGTCAGCTGGACATACGGTTTCTTCTGCTAGGAAGAGGTTTCAATACGTTAGCTCACGCTTTGCCACTGCCCTGTATATATAGCCTTAACGGCAGTTCTGGGGAATGACATACCTGCATGGTGGTGTTTCGGTTAAGTGGGACTGCGTGCAGTGGAGACTCGAGGGAGGTGAAGCAGCTGTCAGCGGTGCCCTGCTCTGGGCTCCCTCTGGGAGAGTTGATGCAGTCTCTCTGGTTTTGCTGGTGGGATCTCGGTGCTGAGAGCACGTATCCCCTGCTGCGGCGGCGGCCGGCTCGTTGTGGCAGAGGGGAGCTGTGCCGCTCGGTGCCCGGCGGTGCTGCCCTGGGTGGGCTGCACAAGAGCTGGGCATCTGCCAGCTTCCTGCTCTGCCAAGGACTTCAGTGCCAGTCCTGGGAATGTTTCTGCACCCAAATCATATGGAAAGCTTTGTTCATTGTTTTAGTATTATTTAAAAATGTGTATACTATCTATGTGATTTTAAAAAAGACTGTTTACACAAAATATTTTGTATCTTAACATGTGTGTACTGTAAAAAGAAAAAAAAAGGAAAGGATGAAAAAAGACGTTTTTCTACAACTGTCAACAGTGACTGCATGTCTATGTCATCGTCCACCGACCGTTGTTCCTCAGGGGTCTCCCCGCCATTCCTGTGATCCTGTCAAAAGCATAGGGAAGCAAGTGAATCCCTGTGCAGTCTTGGGAAGAAGGTTTTGTGCCTTAAGAATGGGACCTGCTTCCCTCCTATTTATTGTGTTAATTTATACAGTGATAACCGTGGAAATGTCTCCTGTATTTTTTTTGTACATAGTTTACTGTCAATTGTTGTAAATAAGTTTTTCTTGTATATAAAGTAAACTTGTTTCTGAGCTTCCAGTAAAGATTCTCTGTACTGATTTTATTGTGTGAGGGCTGCAGTGCCCACCTGGTGGGAACCAGCTAATAAAAATCTGTGCTGTGATAAAATGGCGTTATTCTGAGTTGCATCAGAATTTCAGAGCTGTTCCATAGAGAGGAGTGAAACGGTAAATGTGATTGTTGCAGACCAGTTTTGTAGGATTTCTTTGCATTGGTTTAGTTGGCATGGAGTAGAAGGCATCATGTAGTTTATTAGCTACATCTCTGCAGTGAAAAAAGATGTTTTGAACATGGTGGTTCTACTGCTGCTCATCCTGATCATAGCTCCCCTGTTTGCAAACCCACAGCTACATGGGAATACACTCTCAGAAACTCAGCAGAGTGTTTGTTGATGACTGCCATGTGCTTGTGGACCTCTCGTGGTGTGATGTGGTGTGACCATGTCTTCCTGGTCACGATGGTGCAGTGCCCTGCTGAGAGGGCAGCGGTTGTTTCTCTGATACACGTGGGCATTCAGTGTATTGCAGGCAATACATACAGTAACTGGAATAAGTGAAAGAGCATTTACAAAAATCTGGGGGAAATGAAGTTTCTCATGAAATGTAGCAGTTGACTGCCATAAAATGATGCCTGTAAACTTGAAACTAACAGATGTGAAGATGTTTGCGTGAGCAGCTCATGGATTGGATTGGATTGCACTTTCTTCTCCATCTGTGCAGATCGGTGCTGACAAGAAACATTTAGCAGATTAATTTAAACTGAGAGGATGGTCATAGAGTTCCATAGTACTGTTGTGAAGTAAATGGAAAGTAACTTGCAGTGGTCATATGTATTTTCTCTGTGAAAAAAAGACCCTTGTACTGATAAACTGAAGGAACAGCTTATGTGACAGGAACTTAAGAAACCATAGTAATGTTCTGTACTGTTGCAAGATGAAAATGGTAAAACTGATCATTAAAATATTAATTACCTAGTCCTAGTAATAAGGAGAAAAGAAAAATGACTGCCTTTGCTCACACGCACCAGTCTTTAGTGTCAGGCTCTGCATTAAGTAACACTACAGAAAACGTGCTCAGAAAGGACCAGCAGAGAGACAGAAGATATGCTTACTGCTCTGATGAGGCCACTTGTTTTGGTCTTTGTTATTTATGTGGCAGAAGCCAATAGCAAGAAACTCTCTGCCCCATTCAGTGTGTCATTACTGGAATCCCGGATCTCCTGCTCAGGGCTGCCATCCTGTCAGTTTGGTTGATAATTACCTGATGGATCTTGGGAGGGCCAAGTGGATTTGGAGGGAGGTGTGCTGAAAAATCCTGAAGTGCCATTGAGGGGTTTTTTTAAAGAGTATTCTGCTGCTGTTCCCCTTGACCTGTGTGGTGTTGAGTTGGTTTTTTTAATGTGTTTGGGTTTTTTTTAAATCATCAGGAGAGTTGAGGAGAAGTCGAGGAAATCTGCTCCCACTGAATGGGCAGCACTGGAAAGGAACAGGTTTAGAAGAAGCCCTGCCACTCCTTTACCTGTGAAGCAGCTTCAGAGTCATAAGGTAAATTTTTTTATTTGACTGCTGTGTGCCTGGTTGGGATGAATAACTGCACCCACCAGCTGGGGTTTGAGCAGCTTGAGATGTTTAATTCTCACGTGGACAGAATGAAAAGGTTATGAGACTGTGGAAAGTGACATTTCACCTTAGTAACAGCTAAAATATCCGTGGCGGTTCTCTAGCAATCTCTGTCTGAAGAGTACCAGGATTTTGCTGGCTTACCAGATGACCTGGAATGTAGTAAGTCTTTGTCTTCACAAGAAAGGGAGAGGTGGGGGAGTTTGCACATGGCCTAAAAGACACTACCACTTCTCTTGACTTCAGGGTTAAATATGAGTCACTTGTGGCTTATGGCTGTTCCTCAGGGGAGCGGGGAAGGGGCTGTTGCAGGCTTCTTATTTCTATGAGCGGGTTGGCTGATGGGCTGTGCTGCTGGCAGGAAGAGTTGGAGCACGTGGTAGGACTCCCTTCTGTGCACAACTGCAGCCTCAGGTAGGTGTGAGCAGATACCAACCAGGGAAGCTGGAGGGAGAGGCTGGGAGGGACCCTCACGGGAGCAGCTTGCTCTCTGCACAGGTTTCAGATTGCTCCTGCTCCCGGGTTGCAAACTGGATTCGCAGCAGCACTTCCCTGCAGCCTACTGAAAATGTGCTGTGAGCTGCCTCCCTACAGAGAGGTGTTTCTGCTTTCCTGGCAGCGTGTTCCTGTGCTCATGTGTGAGCTGTGCAAGACCTTGGCCTCCAGGGTCCTTTTACGAAGGGTAGCTTGCAGAGACTGGTACTTCAGCTTGTTTCCTGGGGAAGCAAGAGCAGTCTGGCGGTGCGTGTGTCTGCCTATCTTTCCCCTTTTAATGCCTGTTCAGAACTTACTGTCTCATTTCAGATGGAGATGGCTCACAGAACATCATGTTTCTACAAGTCTTGCGAAAAACCAGTATCCAGGATGAGAGGGACACCTCTCATCCTTGACACTTGATAGTGCTCCAGTGGGGAGAGACTCCACCGTGCGTATAGGAAGAAGTTTTAGTGATTTTATTGCTCAGTGTATTATTCACATTTGATACAAATCAAAAGCTGTTACGGCGGCATAGGAAAAACTGATGGATGCCACATGAGACTAATTGCTGAAGAGCTGTGACTTTGAGGCCTTGTGATTTTGTCACCTCAATTCCCCTCTCTGTCAAAATTTTTGTCTGTCTACAATTTATTTGATTTGTGGAAATTTACATTTTAAATTACAATTTCAATTTGGAAAAATTCTAGAGGAGTGATTCAGCACTCTTGGCTAAGCAGCTAAAGCCTGAAAACATACATGAGAGTTTTCCAGAAGCTTTCCTGTAGAAGATGCAAAACTAAAGCATCTTTTCTTCAGTCCCCTGCACCTGGAGTCATGTGATTACCTGCGAGCCAAGTGCTGGCTTTTAAAATACATATTTCTGTTCTGCAGTAGCAAGAGAAACTGGAAAGTGGGAATATAAAGACTCCAAAATCCGTAGAGTGATGGATTAATTCTTTCTGTGTATCAGTAGAGGGTTTTTTAGGAGACTGACACAGTGGTTTAATGTTTTAGGTTGGTGGTCAATGTGTGTGTCCTAAACACCCAACGTACACCAAGTCTTAGAAACACAAGTATGTTTGAAAACAGGTAAATGTGGTAGCAGAGCGCTATTTCTAGGTAGCCAGATCAGCTACAAATATTAAGAGTAGTACATGGAATATATATTACTGTACTTGTTTCTCTTTAGATTTCCTGTGTTTCCTGTCTTCAGGTGTGTGTCGTAAACTTTATTTTCAGCAAGAATCTGTTATGATTAACCTCAGCTGAAGTTGTCATGTTGAGTGGCTGAATTGAGGATAAAGAATATATCAATAGAGCTTTGCAGTGCGCACGTCTTCCCCAACGGTGATTTTGGATGCTGCAATCTTTTGGGTTTTTTTAGCACAAGTCCCAGATGGATGAACTTTGAAACCTTTGTTTAAAGAGAGCTTGATAGAAAGTCCATGGCCGAGTTTGTGAGGGGAAAAAGAAAAAAAGTTTTATACACAGCCAGAGCTCTCCTCCACAGTGTCACAGGACGTGGGCTGAGCTCCTGGGGAGGCCCTCCTTCTCCTGACATCCAGTGGCACTTTCTCTGATGAAGGACCCCTAAGGACACGTGGTTGCATGGTAATTAGCATGAAGATGTCACATGCTGCAAGGCCCAAAGAGGTGCCACTGCACAAGCTGCTTTCAGAGAAGGGAGACACGTTATTCCTTACTATCTCTAAGGCAAGAAAACTTCTGAAAAGTGTTGTGGTTTTTCTCTGAAATGTTTAATACTCAAAACTTGAGTAGAAGATTTTGTGCTGATGAGGGCTAACCCAGTACCCCAAAAGATGCAGCATGCTGGTACAAGCTTCTTGCCGTGCATCCTCACAGCAGGCAGCTGATGGGGCAGCGCTGCCTGTTCGTGGCTGCAAGGAGCGTTAGTTGCCTTGGCTGTTCTGTGGTGGAACCTTTGATGAGAAAGTAAAGTGGAAGAACTCTTAAAAATAGCGATATGCGTCACTTCTGGGTGATTTTGTGCTGTGAGAGGGTGATGGAATGTCTCAAGGGACCTCAGCGCTGTGGTTAACTCTTACAAACTAAATATAACCATTTCTACTTGCCAGAGAATCAAAAGAAAAAAAAACAAGATTAGAAAAAGGCTGCGTGGATGCCTCAGCTGTTTCACTTTTCTCCTGTGTGCAGGTAAATTGTCAAGCTCCCCCGAGCGCTGTTTGTTTAATGACTAAAAAGAAAGCAGTTTGTGTCACTCCGAAGAGTAAATATCTGAAGTTATGGATTAACTAAGTTCCAGCAGAGCTCATGGCGGAAGAATAGGTCACGCTGATTCACACTGAATAAAGCAGTAAGTGCTTCAGAACTATTGTATCCTTTGGGATTTCAAAGTACAGCTTGCTTTAATGAAGCAGAAGGCTTGTCAAAAATGTCCGGTGGCAAGGGGAGGATGTTGGAGCGGACAAGAAATGTTCTGGGAGAGCTGCTGATGGGTTAAGGGAAACTAGCAAACCAGTGTGGAGGGCCTCTGATGGACAGCTGCTTCGGAGCTGGAATCAGAGTCACAACACGGCACCGAGTGCGGGAAGTGCTGTGAGCAAAACAAGTGCAGCAACTAGCCGAGCTGTCAGAATGGAAACTGCCTGCAGCATGGGGTCGTGCTGCAGCTCAGCAGTGCGCTCCCTTCACACCTACCTTCTCTTCTTGAGGTGACTCCTGCTGCAGCATGTGGAAGCTTGTCACCATAGGGGTGCTGCTGGCTGCCTGCTCTTTGCGAGTCTCTGGTACCGCAAGTAAGTGTTCATTTTAGAGACACCCTTCACTCCTCTCCAGTTGCTGTTTCCTGCTCCATGTCAGTCACAGGGAGTGGCTGGAATTGTTCCCATAAGGGGAATTGATTTCTTCTATCAGAGTTTGAAAGACACAGTGCTGGACTGTGATGGCCGCCTGGTCGCAGCCCTCACGGGCCCTGTTAGCTGTACCACAGAGCAGAGGCTGGATGGTGTGCTGCAGCGCAGCACTGACAGCCCATGGTTTCTAGGGCGGGCTCTCTTGCAGTGCTAGAGGTGGGGGCTGTTGCTCTGAAAAGTGTCCTTTGGGAAGGACCAGTGCCAGTTTTCAGCCAGCTCTTCTCCCTGCTTGTGCTTTCACATTTTTGCTTCCAGTATTTTACAGCAGTAAAGATGCAAACCAAGTTCTCAAAATCCGGAAGCGGGCAAACACGTTTCTGGAAGAGCTCAAACCGGGCTCTTTGGAGCGTGAGTGCGTTGAAGAACAGTGTGACTTTGAGGAGGCCAGTGAGATATTTGAAACCAAGGAAGCAACAGTAAGTTGTCCTTTTAAGGACGAATGTGGAACTTTGTTAGTTTTCTTGAAGTGTTGCATTCCAGGTCGCAGGAGATCTTCTTGTCGGCGCTGAACATGCACCCCTCCTGTCTCGTAAGATGTAGGCATAGTTTGGAATGTGATTGCCTTAACAGTGATGCCCAAGTTACCCCCTGTATTGGCCACAAAATGTGGCTGCTCGTGCATGTCCCACCTGACCTAATCGTGAGGTTTAGGTCCTAGCTAGGTAATCCCAATCCCTGCTTGACCCCACTGGCTGTTGTTGCTGCCACTTCCAGTCCTTTGCTCTCTGTTGTCCGTGCGCAAGCCCTGGACAGCTTTTCACTGTCTCTCCACAGTCTCCTACCTGTGCCTGACAAACATTTCTCTTATCACTAGGTTCTCTCTTCTCCTCCAAACCTTGTCTTTTCAACTGGGTGCTATCTTTATTGTCAGCATCCATGATTCCTGCCCCTTTCAACTCCCAATCGTTGTGTTGGACTTTTTTTGCTGCGTTAAGCAGAGGAGGCTCACCACATAGGAACCAGTCCTTGCTGTTCCTCAGACCCCAGAGTGGAGTGGGGTCTGTCTTCACAATGCCCGTGTTTTGTCTAACTGGACACAAATAATTGCGCGCTCAACAACGCAGGTGACTTGCTTGGCAATAAGTGACAAGAAAACAGAGAAGCTATGGGGATGTTGAGTGGTTGTGGTGGTGGTAGGTCTGCAAGCAGGGCAGGGGTATCTGTGATGAGTACGGGCTAGAAATGAAGGTCCGGGCTGGCCAGTTTTGTTGGTTTGTAGTGCCAGTCACTGCGCTGTCAAGAAGAATGAGATCAATGCTGTTGACAGGGTCCTGCGCTCTGTTGCCCAGGACCACGATACACTTTAAATACCTTGCTTGTGAAAAATCTGCTTCTAACCTTAATGGAAGTTTTCTTTCTCCACAGCGAGATTTTTGGTCCAAGTACGTAGGTAAGTAAAAGACTTTCCTAATCACTTCTCTGTGTTTCCTCAAGAGTAACTGGTACTCAGCCTTCCTGATACCATGTCTCACATGCCGATTCAAAGTTTCATTCTCCCTGAAAAGAGCTGTGCAAAGAATGTTTTCCTGTTCTACCATGCAGGAAACCTTCCTTAAAAACTTGAGGTGCATCTGTGCCTGTCATCAGTCATCTCCCAGTGCTCAGGCACTGGTTAAAAGTGCTCGCTGACACTCTAACCTTACCTGACATGATCCAAAGAGGAGCCCCACCCCTGATCTTCGCTTCCAGAGTAACCTGCCTCTGGCCTGTCTGCCTCAGGTTTTGCTCGCTCTTCCCCTTCTGCCCACTCCATTCACTCTGCAGCTGTAATTCAGAGCCCAGACAAATGCCCTTGTCTCTGGGCCAGCACCATGCAGGCGTCACCATTCAGTGGCAGAAACTGTGCGTGATACTTGAGAATCTGGGGAGGGTCTGTTTGTATTAGTGTTTGGTCTGTGAGCTCTGCGTGATTCGGGCACTGGATTTTCCTGCCTCTTTCAGATGGAGATCAGTGTGACCCACAGCCATGTTCCAACGGGATCTGCAAGGACAATATTGGAAAATTTTCCTGCATCTGTAACAAAGGCTGGGAGGGCGTTTTGTGCAATTATGGTAATGCTTTATAGCCTTTAATCAGCTATAAAATAACGTTCTTTCTGGCCAGGATCTCGGTGTAGTAGGGACCAACACCTTTGTCATTGCGCAGTGTACTTGTTTTCTTTACTAATGCGATTCCTCTTTTCTTCATGTGCTCATCTAAAGCAAAATTAACTTTGTGTTACATGGGAGAGGTTCGGAGATATGAGGTAGCTAAATTTTACAGAGATCTTGGAAATAATTCTGTAAAGCAGGGTTTGCAATCACTTCAGAACTGTCAGCACAGGGATGGTGGTGGGTTTTTTTGCAATACAGGGGAAAAAACAATCAACGGCAAATATTTGATTGTCATTACTGTGACAGCATCTTCCTGGGACAGAAGGTGGATAGCATATTTAGGGATGAGTGCGTACATCATGTATCACCAGCACCGTGCACTGTCCGACTTGCACTGAGTGACAGTGAATTTTCTGGTCTCCAGTCTGCCTGCCCGGACAGTAATCTCTCTTTTCTCCATCTCCCCACTGCCTTATCCTGGACCAAGGTCTGTTTGCTGTCTCAGGGCCCAAGTGCCATTAAAGCCCACAACTATCATCCCAAATCCATTGTCAGCTGTTGCTCACTTGAATCACAATGTCGTTCTGCTGTTTTACCTTCCTGTGTCTCTTTGACTTTCCAGCTTCTCATGTCTCTCTTGCTGTCCATTTTTTCTGCAGAGGTCAAATACACCAACTGTTCTGTCAATAACGGAGGATGTGAACACTTCTGTAAGGATGACCCTGCCAACCAGCGCCGCTCTTGCACCTGTGCATCTGGGTATCAGTTGATGAACAACCATACCACCTGCAAGCCTGTAGGTAAGAGGACGATGTTTGTAGTGCAGGTTGGATGGAATTATTCAAACATGAAGTAAGAGGGTTTATGGGAGAATTGTCTGCAGTGCACTTAGTACTAGTTTTCAAAACATCCACTCCAAGCAGAGTAACTCTGTGCCTGCATTTCCCAACTCCATCCCCTCTTTATGGCCTTTAACTTGTGTTTGCCTCCTGGAGACGTACAGGGGAATCAGGAAACTGCCTCCACTGCAAAGCGATGAGGGACTTCCACGAAGCCCCTGAATGGTATTGCCTAGGTTAGAGAGATGGCAG
>NW_010391340.1:28121-34885 GCF_000710305.1 Buceros rhinoceros silvestris | reverse complement strand
AATGCTCTAGAGAGAGATTTTGTGTTGGATGATCTTTGCTAGTTAACTTCTCTGCATCTCCTGTAGTGGAGTTCCCCTGTGGAAGGGTGAAAATGGACTACATTGAAGCCAAAGCGGGATTCACTATTCGTCTCATTGAGGGAAAAGCAGGAAGAAAGGGAGGCAGCCCCTGGCAGGTAAGGAGGAAAGGGTTTTTCACCACAAATAGTTCAGGCTCTTCCCGAACAGCTCTGCCTGCCTGGCTGCGCCGGAAAGGCTCCCACATTACTAGTGGAGGTGTCGTGTGAAGCTGAGATTCCTGTAGCTTAGCTTTTTCAAAAGCAACCCAAATGTAACAGGGGGAAAAAAACCAGTATTGTTTGTTAGGGCTCTTGACCTTGTCGCTGTTGCCAAGTTTTTTGCCTTGCGTTGCCAGCAATGTCAGTGGTGACACTTACCTACTGCTTTGCTCCAGCCTGGGGAAGGCCACTTAATCACTGCAGCTCACGCTGCCTGGGGCACGCTCCAGCTACTGTGACAGCTTGTGGTGGGAGCGTGAGGGAATCTCTTCGCCCTTTCTGCATGGACCCGTTCTTGTAAACCTCATCTGCTGTAAGTTCAAGTTAGCAGATGTAGTCAGCAAAGTGTGCCTTAGCTTTACAGCGCGGGTTGGGGCATCACAGAGGAAGGGGAGACCTGGCAGAGCTTATCATGGAACTAGTGAATGCCTATAATCAGGGCCTGGTTGTCTTTGACGTTAAAGGCCCTTTTACACCATAGCATGAGAGCTGCAGCCTGAGATGACGTGTTGTCTCTGGTGTGCTGTGGACACCAGAATAATACCCTCATAGGAGCTGTGCTTCAAAGCTTTGAAGTACCAGAGTGCTTCTTTGCACTGAGCAGCTTTGTCTCATGCCAGTTTGGATGAAGCCAGCCTTCATTCAGGAAGAAGGATCAAAACCTTTTTGTAGGTCTTTCACAGAGACCTTATTCGTAGTGCTTTTGTCCCACTGTAGAGCTTTCGCTTCAATGAACATGACGTGCTTTGGTGCCTGATGCATCTGGGCATTTTGCAGCCACAAAGAACAATGCGTGTGGTATTTTGTGAGCCATGCTCCATGCAGTGTCAGACCTCTCTTCTTTTTCTTTCAGATTATGCTGCAAAATAGCAAAGGGAGATTTCTGTGTGGGGGTGTTCTCATCCATCCATCCTGGGTCCTAACGGCAGCACACTGCATTGAGAGAGAAGAGGGGCTCAAAGTAAGACTCGGTATGAAAAACATCTGTCCCTGGTTTTTTTTAAATATAACTGTTTAATTCCCAAGGTTTATCATCTCATGAGAAAGACAAGCAGGTGGGATGGAGATCACAGAAGGGTCCTTTACTGTGGGGTATGGGGGCGGTGTGCAGGACTGGGATGGCTACAGCCTGAGACTTCACCAAGAGTGTCTCCAGGTCAAGCAAAGGGAACCTTTATAAGATCCACCCTAACATCACATGGTTGTCCTCTTATGTGTATCTTCTGGGCGTTTTACTACCACCAGAAAAGCCATTCTCATCAGAAAAACGCATGCTCTAAACCCTGGAGATGTCTAGTGAGATACATGGTACAGAGTACGGAATGGACACATTGCCATGTCTGGGGGGGCGGGTGGGAGCTCCACAACAGTAATGAACGTGCTGGTACTGCGGTGGCAGAGGTGATACTCGACCTGCCTCTGTCAGGCTGAGATACCCATCACTGTGCTGGACTCGTCCTGCTGCAGCTATCTGCTTGACAGCCATAAGAGCAAAACAGGAGGGGAAACTCGTGTCTGGGTTTGCACTCGTGGGCCTGAGGAGTAGTCTTCTAGCAGGACTCACTCACATGGCTTTTTTAGTGTCTGAAGTGAAAAGTCAGATCTCAGAGTAGCTGAAGTTTTGGAAGATGGATTTGAGAACAACACAGTTTTTCTGTTTGCGGTTCTTGTTCCTGCATCCCCAGCTTAAGAGCATCAAGAAGTGTGTTCACAGCCATGCTTGTGTACAGGGCATGTGAAACTTAGTAGGAAGTATGCTCCTACGCAACTGAACTGCCCTCCTTGGAGAAGATGATCTGACAGTGTTGAAGTCCAGAGTGATTTCTGAGGCCTAAAGCAGAGTTTTGTATCTGTGAAGACGGGAGTAAACCCCTGCCCCTTTCCTGCTAGTCAGCCCCCAGCCACAGTAGCTGCAGAGCAGGTAACAGTAAATGTGGACCAAGAGTGCTGCAGACACTGCTGCCACAAAGAAGAGAGGTCATGAGAGCAGAAAAAAAATGAGGGGTTGAGTGTTGGCTTGATTAATCACGAGTCCTTCATGCTCTGATACTACTCAGGACAGATGCCCGTCTGTCGTCTGCTGTGGCCATGTATGAAATGGCCTTTGGCTGTCTGCAGACGAGCAAGAGGAGAGACTCAGAAATAATTGGTCTGGAAGTCCCAGATCCAAAGCTGGACCTGAGGGGTCTTTTGAGAATCTATTTCTGGAACTACTGTGGATCATGAAGTCGCTGTGCTTGGAGACACAGACTCGTTACAGAAAAAACCCCAAACCGAACAGCTGCCGTACCTCAGTGACAGGGTCAAGCACAGGGGAGCTCACACTGAAGTATGTTACTTCAGATGACCTTGGTCACGCAAAGTCCGAGCAACTTGGCTTTAGAGTTTGTATCTGGAGGGACTCAAATAAGCGTGAAAGAAGGCAAAAGTTAACGGGGGTGGGGGAACAAATTTGAAGGGTGATACTGTAAACATTTGAAAAGGAGGAGATAAAGAACAGCTTCCGTCTCGCTTACTGAGAAGAGAGACTGAGAAGGAAGGGACACTTTTGTCACATGCATGCAGCATGGGCAGAGGTGAGGTGTCAGCCTGGGTGTCCTGCCACCTCTTGTGCTTGGATTGTGCCTGCCTGCAGGCCTGCTTGGTGTTCTGTAACTACTTGGCCCACAAAGCGCTCGTGATCACGAAGAACAAATAACATCTGAGAAGTCTTAAGTAGTCAAAAAATCCTTAAAATACAGATGCAAGATTTCAGAAAGGAATGGCCTTACCAGTCAGTCATCCTTATCTTATAAATCCTGAAGCTGAGTCACTCACGCACAGGTTACACCGCATAAAGCTCGCGTACTCTTGTGTATGTCTTGCTCTGCCGTGTGCTTACTCTGCCAGCTTTTAGTGCTGCGTCCGAGAAGATTGTTCTCCTCCCGAAGAAGATCTCTCAAGCAGCACAAATGCACTGTAGTATCGACACCACAGGACAGTCCGCGGGCATTTCAGCTTCTCAACTGGTGACCATACCTCTAGGGAACTAATTCATTTGGTACGCTGTGTGTTCATGATGTCGGTAAATATGGAGAAGGTGCAGGTTTGTCCATCTAGTCAGATATGATAACATAAAATGTTATACATAAAATGTCTATACAACAGGGGAAGTGATAGCGTGAAGTACAGCCCTAAAGCCCAGCGTAATCCAGATGGTGTTCAGAGAAGGAAGATTCGGTAGCATCTGTCATCCTCTTGTTTGCTCTTCCAGGTAAATTCCACCGTCTCCGTATTGAGGCAGAGGAGCAAATCATTTGGGTTGATAAACGTGTGAGCCATCAGAACTACACCAAGGAGACCTCGGATAATGACATAGCCATGCTGCACTTGGCTGAGCCCGTCATGTACAGCAAGTACGTGCTCCCTATCTGTCTTCCCACCCGCGAGCTGGCGGAGCAGGAGCTGACAACAAGTGGGAAGCAGATGGTGGTAACCGGCTGGGGCAGCACAAGCGATGATAACAAGAACTACTCTACCGTCCTCAATTATATTCAGATCCCCATGGTTCCCCGGAACGAGTGTGCTCAGGCGATGAGATTTGCTATCTCTGACAACATGCTGTGTGCTGGCAACTTAGAAGACAGGAAAGATTCCTGCAGTGGTGACAGTGGAGGCCCCATGATCACTAAGTATAAGGACACTTGGTTTTTGGTAGGACTGGTGAGCTGGGGTGAAGGCTGCGGAAGGAAGGGGAAGTTTGGAGTCTACACCAGAGTTAGTCAGTATCTGGAGTGGATCCAGCACCACATAAATGAGATGTCAGCTTCTTCGAAGGGATGAGTCTGATACTGAGAGCCCAAAATATTGTGGCTATGTGTAATGCACTGTCAAATCTTCAGTATTAAATATTGAGCGTACGTGAACTTTGTGTACTGTTTCCTTGGTACTTAGATTTTTTTACTTCTTTATTTTTTTCTTGTCTGCATTGATTAGTTTCCAGATTAGGTTGTTTATTTTTAGTGTAGTCCTACTTGGGTCTTACAAGCAAGAAGTGATACACCCTGTTACACTGAGATGCTGTACAGCGTTGTAGAAAATCAGTCCACGTTCAGAGAACTCCATCTTTGAAGTGTAAGGTGACTGACTTGGGTGGGGGGGTCAGGCAGGAGGGGACAGAGAAAGCGTTAGAACCGTCACTGCAGTGATAGAGTTCTGCCATTTCAGCTTTAGCGTAATATCCACAGTAACTGTTTTGGTTAGCTCTGTATTTGTATAATTTTTCTTTCAACCCAATGAAATTTTAACATCATCATCACTATCTTCACTCATTCACATCTTGTTCCAGCGCTCGCAGATTAACTTGACTCAGCGGGTCACTAGAACCTCTCCCTATGCTTATTCTTTGCACACTCGATGCTTCTTTTATCCCCCCCAGACTTCCTTAAAAGTTGGTGGGAATTCTGGTGTTATTTAAACACAAAAGAGGTTTGTTCCAAGCTTTTGCACGCTCTATTTATCCAAAGGTCTGTAAAGCTCTTCTGATTAACAAGCTCAGCAAACACTTTTGTTCATTCCTTATCTAACATAGCTGCAGGCTATATTAGCATTCCTAATAATCACTGATAAAATTATGTAATGAGTGTGTGTGTGTGTGTGTGTGTTTATATATCTGGGTGTACATCAGTAAAAAAGATGGAAAACACCAACCAGTTCATAGGCAGCAGCAAATCAAAATGAAATTTAATATCACGGCTTACACTTGCTTTTAATCTTAGCACTTAAGCCTGCAAAATACAATTAATCTTGTAGGAAACAAAGTGAATCTGTCTCTGACATAGCGATACGTGATTCCAACATCTCAGCCAGGATTTGGACACGTTTGGATCAGGGAAGAACTTGGTCTGCTCTTGTGATGCGCTGGTTAAACCAAAAAAACACCTCAGGTACAATAAAATTGTGTTAGGATTTGTGGTAAATTTAATGTGGTGCCAGCAAAGAGGTCTAATACCTCTTAAACTCGCGGACTTGTTGACTTAAAAGCTGCTGACAAGCTTGTTAAGCAGGCGCTGAAGTTGATTCATGCAGTAAAGAAGTTTTAGCCAGGCTGAGGGCTTCATGTTGGAGGTGAGCCGAAGCTGAAGAGCAGTCAGCCGTCTCCCTGTGTCGCTGTCGCTGTCTCTTTGTCTCTTTCTTTCCCTCCCCTTTTTTATTTGGGACCACATTTTAGGGTCAACGAGCATTAAAGAAGAACGCTTTGAGCAGCAGCTTTCCAGCCAGGGCCTGCACCACAAATACCTGCTTCTGCGAAGGCTGGCGTTGCCAGTCACCGAGTTACAAGGAAACGCGTTGTTGTGCTCAAAGCTGGTAAAACACGGGTGTAATGAAAGGTGGAAATGGTGATGTCAGTGAGGAGCTGTGCCTGTGACAGGGCAGTATCTGCCTTCCCGCGGGTGGCTGCTCTGAATCCTCCTACGCACTCACGGCTCTGGCTGTTTCAACAGATGTTTACAGAGCAGCTTGTGTATTTTCCAGATCAGTTGGTCTCACCTACGGAAAGATGATAGAGTGTCAGAAATCGTCCCTTTAAAATTCCAAATTTTCCTGGAGGGATTTGTTGCAAAGTGGCTTTTATCATTGGGGGATGGTTTTAAGGACTTTTTTTTTTTTTTAATGCACACGTGTTTGTGTGTGGAAACACACACAATTTTCTTCTGATTTTGGATTTCGAATGTGTTCCATAGAATCCAGAAGGTTGTCTCTTCTCTCCAGTCAATATTTGTGACTGGTTAATGATCAACTTCTTGACCTCATGGCTGTTCCTGGTGTACATCCAAATCTCTCTCCTGTCTTCCCCTAAAAAAGTAAAGAAAAAAGTGAGTATAATCGCACGGTTCTGTGTAAAGGGAACGCGTTCTGGATCCTGTGGTTTTGGAAAAATGATACAGGTAGCAAAGAGGTGCGTGCTGTGGAATCCTGGAAACTGTTTAGCCTGGGAAGGTGACAGGAGGAAGTACAGGTTTCTGTCCCGTAACTCTCGCTGCCAGGTATGTGGTGGACGGTTTCCTCACTGGGCTTTGCGCACACGGTCTGACCTGACCAGACCGTCAGTAGTTAGCAGCTGCCGTCATCAGACACTGCTGGCTGAGGTCCTCAGCTCAGGATCCTCCACAGTTCAAACGAGGCTTCTGCTCGGTTAGGGCCTGTTCCAGGCCTCCCGTGGTCACCAAAAGCTTTTCTGTTCCTTCTGTGGGCTTTGGATCAGACCCTGCACCACATCCTGGGCCAGGTCAATCTGTGCGTGTTTCCTTGTGAGCTGTTGGGGTTCCTGTCGTAGAGAGCAGCATCGCTGAGGTTGGAGGCACAACAGACGGGGGGTCAAAATAAACTGGGTAGAATTTGCTTTACGTGTTCCTTCTCTTGTGCTCTTGCTTCTCCTTCTTCATCTCTTTTGCAGGCTCATTCTCCCGTGTTGTTTTTGTGACAATACACCGATATCATTCTTTT
>NW_010391340.1:23073-28016 GCF_000710305.1 Buceros rhinoceros silvestris | reverse complement strand
GTTGAAAAAAAGCAGGAGCTCTGTGCTCACTAAAATGGAGAGCATTTCCTCACTGGTGGTGTTTCTCCTGCTGATGTGCTCCAGCAGCAGCAGCCAGCCGTTCTCCTATTCAGGTGGGTGCTTCTGAATTACGTTTTTAACTTAATTGTTTTACTGTGACCATCTTGGCACAAAACATCATTCCTTTTCTGAACACAAAGTCCTGTGGGCTGAAGAAGCACTTCTTGAAATGCACAAGAAAAAAAATGAATATTTATGTATGTATTTCCAAGAGGAATCAGCCTTAATTAACTTCCTGCGTAGACCACTGTCCTGTCAGTGTCTTCTCCTTGTGACGTTGAAAACAAAACCTGGGTTACTTTTGCACGGCGGAGTTTCCTGGTTTGGGTGTAGGGCCACACTGCTGGAGATTCCACAGACGGGCAAACCCCTCCCTCTTCTCTAGGTCGTGGTACCAGAGCATGCGCAGGGGCCGGGCGAGCCCTCCTTTTCCTTGGGAGCATCCTGGCGGGAAGGTCCTGGGAGCCCTGTGCCTCAGCCAGCAGGGCCATAGGCAGGACAGAACGTGGAGGTCCTGCCGGTGGAATGTGGGCAGGGCCCTGCTGCCATTGTCCCTCTCCTGGCCACTCCTCCCTGAAGTTATTAGCAGTCATAGCTCAAAACACATCGCAGGAGGAAGGCAGGTGGCTTGGTGAAACGAAGTTGAGATGAAAACCGACACTTCGTATATGGCGTCTGTCCTGTGGCAGCCACGGTAGCTGCCTGGAAAGCACTGGGTCTCCGTCGCTGAATACCCAACAAAGCTGACACCAAACAGAAGCTCCTGCCAGCTCTATTTCCACACGCACACAGACGGGCAGCTCATAACTGTTGTGGATCAGGGTGGTTAGGAAGAAAAATTCAACCAGCCTCCGAAGGAGAAGCTGCGATACTCAAGAGTCTTGAGGAATAACAGACTATGTCTGCACTAACCGAAGTCTCAGTAGTGGGTCTTCTGGTCCGCTGAAAGAAAGCTTAAGCTACTGGTGTCTTTTGTTGGAACAGACTGATTTTATTTTCCTCTGGGCGGTTCACATAGATTCCCGCTCCCCTTCTTCATATTGTGTACTCAAGTGAAAGCATGCGCGACCATGACTGGGATGATGCTGGTGTGTTGTCTTCCAGTATCAACTGCTGAATTTTATCTTTCTAGTGTTCATGAGAAAAGACAAAGCACACGAGGTGCTGAGAGTCCGCAAACGCGCAAACTATTTTCTGGAAGAGATTCGTCCAGGGAACTTGGAGAGAGAGTGCATCGAGGAAAGATGTTCGTTCGAGGAGGCTAAAGAGATCTTCCATTCACAGGAGAAAACGGTGAGAAACTGTATTCGAGGGGAGATGGAGGAGAGTTAACAGTGAGCTGTAAGTAGCCCATCCCTGGCCTCCTGGCGTGGCTCTGCCAGCTGTGTGCCTGTGCATTCTGCAGCTTTGTAGCCGGGATGGGTCACTCAGGGCCCCTCCGAGATACCGCATTCTAAGCGAGTGCTCAGGTTTTTGTGTAAATGTTAAATGCAATTCCTTAAAAGTAGCCAAAACTTGTTTCTGTGAGAGCCTCAGCCCAGCAACACGATTCTGACATTTTCAGAGGTCACTTGCTTGACGAGACACCTCCAAATATAGAGGAGGAGCTCGTCGTCCCAGGGCCTGGCAGCGTCCAGCTGGGAAGGGGGCTGCAGGCGTCCTGCCAGGGACCTTCCGCTGAAGCAGACGTTTGAACTGCAGCGCAGTGGAAATGGCTCTTCTGAGTGAAGCGGGACCTCGCGCTGACACGTTAGCAAGGGACGGGCATCACGTGAAGCGCCTGTGCTGGTGCCACAGACCTTTCACTGGCTGGAACATTTATGGTTCTAAGCATTCCGGTACAACCCAGTCTCTGCGCTCTACGGCTGGGTAGCGGTGCAGATGAAAGTGAGCTGCGTGGTGATGATCGGGAGGTCTCTCCGACGGTGTATTTTATGGTCCTAATCAGAATGTAATTTACACGCACCGTGAAAGCCCCCCGTTTTCTGAATGACATCTTCAGTAACCAGTATGACCGCTTGGTGACTGTTCTCTTCACCTGTGATTTCTTCCTGCAGATGGAGTTCTGGTTCAATTACAGAGGTAGGCAAATAGGATTTTCTAAAAACTCTTATTTCCTGTGCCCTTTCTGGGTACAAATTATTACGTGGCAGTTTAAAGCCAGGCGTCTCTTTACTCCTGGAATTACACTCTGCCTTGTTTCTGCTTAGGTTTAAATCCGTGCAGTACAAACCCCTGTAACAATGGTGGAGTCTGCAAAATAAGACACTACAATTACTTTTGCATCTGCCCCCCAAAATTTGGAGGAGCCAACTGTGAAAAAGGTGAGTGCAGGAACAGACACCATGACATTTGTGGTGGGAGGAGGATGGGGGCTGGAATTTGGTCCTTGGATGCTTAGGCTGAACTTTGCACAGGCTTCTCCAGGGGTGACTTTATCAGTGGTGACTTCATCTGTCAGATACAGAACTGTCCATTGATTGATACACTAGAACAGTGTTTTCTCAGGTGACATTTTGGGACACTGCCACCCTAGGAAGGGCATCACATTGTGACAGCAGCTACGGCTACTTGTAGCTCTGCCGTGGGGAAGAGGGTCACAGCACCTCCTGTGATGCAGCAGCTGCAGTGCTGGGCTCTGGCACTCACCTCTGCCAGCCCTGAGAAAGGCCGGCGGCCGCCTCCCGCCTCCCCCAAAGAAAGGACGGGGAATTCCCTCTTTTTTTCCCTCCAGAGCGAGAGACGCCAGTAACTCCGGCCGTAGACGCCTGCACTGGGGATCGTTCGTGACGAGGCCCCATTCTCTTTTTAGTTGACTGAGTAAATGCATCGCGGTAGCCAAAGCTTAGTGTAAACAGGAGAAACGCTGGATTTATTTGGTAGTATTCGAATGGTGAAAACGAACTCACAAAGCTGCCAATCTCTCTATCCCATTTTTGGTCCTCTGAAATACCATATCCGGTTTGCAAATGACTGAGGCATGAAATTACTGCAAAGGCCGATCTGATGTGGAAACTATGAATCATAAGTGATTTTCCCCCCTCCCAAGTGCTTTTGTTGGCCCTTCCTTTTTCCAATGAAGCGATTAAACGTGGGGGGTTTTTAATGTAACAATGTATAAAAAAACTCAAGCCAATTTCTCATGACTTGGCCCCCACCAAAATGCCTGGTACTTTAAATCTGTCAGGAAATGAGAGACAAGCTGTGCAGACAGATCAAAAATGGACATATTTAGAAGTGCTTGCTCTTCCAGGCGTTTTCTTGCCCCTGCTCTGCAGGCAGAAGGGCCGAGAGCCCGGCTGCGGCCTCAGGACAGAGGTGGCAAATAGGAAACCGGTAGAAACAGGTGAACAACAACAGACAGGAGGCAATGCGGTCAGTTTGCTACGAATCCGCGTGGTTTTCTGGGACTGTGAGAGGTAGTTCACGCAGTTTCCCTGCAGGTTTTTCTCCCGCTTTCGTGCCTGCACCTGCGGTGTCTCCCGCTTTCGTGCCTGCACCTGCGGTGCGGGACGGCGGGTGCTGCTCAGGGTCCCTGCGCAGCAGTCGCCAAGTGAATGCCACTGTGTTTCCGTGGCAGAAAAGCTGGAATGCTGGTACAAGAACGGAGGGTGCTGGCAGTACTGCAGGGACGGCGGCAGCAGCGCCTTCGACGTGGTGTGTTCCTGCGCGAAGGGTTACACCCTGCAGGAGGACGGGAAGAGATGTCTCCCAGCAGGTAAAGCGTGGGCAGCTCCCAGGCACTGCGGGTAAAGAGCAGACTTGCAGGCACCGACTTTTCCTCCTCACCAGTTGAAGAAGAGCTGCACGTGCTGTCGCTGCTGCAGCTGGCACCTGGTGCATGGAAAAGATCTGCCTCATTCATGGCTTGTGCATTTATTTTAAATGTTAAGGTTCTTCTCCCTCAGGTGTCTCTCTAGTGCGGTGCTCCATGAACACGTAGCGCGTAGAGGAGCAGCAGTACAGTCTGGTGGGGGCCTGCTCCTTCTAACAGCGGCACAGCCTTAGGTCACGAAGCTAAACCTCCTCGTGTTAGGAGCTGAGGGGACATGACAGGAACCTTTAGCCCTTTGCGTTAAGGTGTCCTGTCACAAAGGGAGGGCTGGGTTTGGTTCTGTCCAGAAGAGAGCCCTAAACGGAGTGCTGCTGTGCCCATGGTTCAGAAAAGGCACAGCCCTGTGCTGTGGTTCTCTGTGGTAACCAGCTCTAACACACCTTGGTCAGAGGGTGGTGGGATGGAGTGACACAGCACCACGTGAGAGTTGTTCCTGGGCTCTTACAGGAGGGTTGAGTCCCATGCTTGGACAGGAAAAGTGCTGGTTGTTTTGCTGGAGCTTGACGTGACACCACACACCCTGAACTCCAATCTTATTCCTGCCTTTCCTTCAGCCCCATTCCCCTGTGGCCTGATCCAAGCCGGGCAGGCTCTGGAGGGAGAGCGGCTGGGGCAGAAACAGCTCCTGCGTGAGGACCATGTGGCTGGGTGGAATGAGAGCACAGCTGGGCAAGCGGAGCTGGAACAAAGTGCTGTCGGGGGAAATGAGACCTTAAAAGATGCCTTGGGGCAGAGCATGCACACGGAGGGCAGCACTGGACAAACGGAGGTGCCCGGAGATGCTTCCAGCTGGAACAAGACACTGGTGGACTCAGTGACCCAGCAGCCACCAGGGGCTGGTGCTGCTGGGGAATGAGAGCACAGCTGGGCAAGCGGAGCTGGAACAAAGTGCTGTCGGGGGAAATGAGACCTTAAAAGATGCCTTGGGGCAGAGCATGCACACGGAGGGCAGCACTGGACAAACGGAGGTGCCCGGAGATGCTTCCAGCTGGAACAAGACACTGGTGGACTCAGTGACCCAGCAGCCACCAGGGGCTGGTGCTGCTGG
>NW_010391340.1:20167-22880 GCF_000710305.1 Buceros rhinoceros silvestris | reverse complement strand
CCGTGGAAGGGACCACCAGCCCTGGCCAGCCTGGGAGAGGCCCAGCTCCGTGGAGTGAGCCAACCCGGGGTCCTGCGTGGCAGAACGAGACCGCAGTCCCTGCTGCCAGGCACACAGACAGGGTGGAAATTGCTGCTGGGCAAAACCAAATGGGGGACAGCGCTGGCCAGAACAACACAGGGGCCATTCAGACCGTGCGTGGCAGCGACTGGGGACGTGGTTCAGAGCCGCTTCAGTTCGTCCAGATAAACGGCAACTCTGCTTCAGAGAACAGTAACTCCAGGATAACCGGAGGAACTTTGTGTCATCGTGGACACTGCCCCTGGCAGGTAACGCTTTTCTCCCAGTCTGGCCATAACCACCTCACCTGAAAGCTTTCTTCCTGTTTCAGCACTGGGGCTGACTGCAGCAGAGTTGGTCCGGCCACTACACTGTTTGTTTTCAGGTGAGCAATCCAGCCGCAGGTATTTCTCAAAGGTCCCCAGTCTTTCTGAGTTGCCTTATTTGTCATTCCTACCCCCACCTTACACAGAGGCGCGTTTGTGAGCTCAGTCTCAGACCTTCTCCCTCAACGACGTCAATCCGGCCTTCTCCTGCGCTCTTCCTCAGGGTCTTTGTTTCTACGTGTTCTAGTGAAAAGCTGCCTCTCACTCCTTGCAGAAGGAATGGCGGCTGCTATGTTTTCACAGAAATTTTTCTATGCCCGGGTGCCATCCTTCACTACAACGCTGAGCCTTTCACACTTGTTTGTTAGGATAGATAAGGACGATCAAACTGGGAGGGCTCCAATGTGAAGGTGAGTGGCAAGTGGGGAAACCTCCCTGAAGAGTTTCTTCTTTTATTTCCACTGACTTGTCTGGAGGTTTTTTTTATCGTCTTGGTTTTTGGTCCTTTTTTTTGGCATGTGTGTGTCCTTATTTGTTAATGATCTTCACTTACTGACGCTGTCTGTTCCAGCAGTTATTGTCACTGCTGATGGGCTGGGGCAGAGGACAGTCACAGCTCCGCTTACTGGCAGTCTGTCTATTCCTGTCACATACAACGATTTTTCCATTGCACACACCAGGAGGGATTTTACGGGTGGAAAAATTGTAGGCTGGAGCAGTGTGGCCCTTCACACTGAACAGCAGCTGCTTTGCGTGCCATCACGAGTCCTCCCCACGATTGGGGGCTGCGAGAGGGAACATAGTCAAGATGCTGCCCAACCTCTGCCATTTCGACTTGAAATAATGTGTTACCTTCCAGGAAGTTTGAACAACGGTTCATTACCCCAGGCAGTTCATAACTGACTCTTGTATTACCTATCTATCGATGTAATTTTTAAAGGGTTTTGCAGACCCCTTCCAGTCTAGTTCTTCTTAACCAAGATTGTTTTCAGGTAGTTTTTCACGCTACATCTCAGTGTGGTGTTCTAGCCCTGCTGCGCAGAATGAAAAGCATCGATAGTACGTAGGACTAGGTCTGAATGGCCGACGTAAGTAAGTCCTGACGTTCCTCCAGGCACCCCCAAGGCCGGAGGCAGGACTGTGCTGCACCTTTTTGCAGCATTTATTAACCTCACTGAACCTGCAGAGGACCGAACTGAAGCGCTCCTTCAGGTTAAAACATGGAATAACAGCTTCAGGGAGGAGTTTCATTAAAGAGCTGCGGAGGCATTAATGGAGCTTGTACTTCTGAGTAGACAAGACACCTAACACGGGGCCGTGTGATTTTAAGTCTCCCTTTTCTATTCTGCAGGGCATTCCAAATTTTAATGTTGACAAAAGGAAAAATAACAACGCGTCAGACGCTCCACTTGCACAAAGCAGCCAGGAAAGTGAAGCCCTTTTCTGTCCTTTGGTCGTGTAGACAAACACCGCTCCCCTCTTTTTTTAACCTTGGGTTAATGCACCGTGTGTTACTGTTTGCCCCACAACCCCCCCCAAAAAAATGTGAAGCCACATGACAAATTGCCGCCCTACTTGGGTCCTTAGCCACGTGCCTGTCACTGCAGCGCTGATCTGATTCGATTTTGCCAGCAACAGTCTGCTGTTGGCAGGGCGGTGCAGTCGGTTTAGTGCGTTACTGTTGTAGCAGCAGCAGCATCCTCCTCTTTTCTCGGCCCACTGTGGTTGTTACTGCTGGATGTGTTGCTATCAAGATACGGAGCCTGCAGCAGCCCAGAGAGTGCCTGGCAGTGCGTGCAGTACCTCCCCCAGCCCCGCTGACAGGTCTGCCTCCTCTTGCACGCAGGTTTTGATCCGGGATAGTAAAGACGTTGGTTTCTGTGGCGGGAGCTTGATCAGCAGCCGCTGGGTGGTCACTGCTGCTCACTGCCTTGATCTCGTCAGACCACACCACGTCACCATAGGTGAGTACAGTGTGAGTACAGAACAAGGGGCAAGGGCTTGCTTAGAAAGATGCTTTGCAGCGTGCGCGAACCCAGTACAGGACGGTCGAGGAGCTGACACACCCACCCTGGTGCAGGTTTACAGAACACGCTTTGCTGCTTGGCTGCAGGAAAGTGCCAAGGGGCTCCAGCAGGTCCCATTTGTTTCTTGGAGAACCTGGGAGCATAAGGCAGAGGTTTCTCTTCTTCCTGTCGCCCCTTTTGGCAGACTCATTGTGCACAGAGCCTGAGCAAGGATTCCTGCACAGGACAGTGACTCGGTTCTGGTTTTCAGTCAGCCTTAAGATGAGGCTGCTGCTGTGCTTCCAGCTTCTCCTCGCCTCC
>NW_010391340.1:0-20047 GCF_000710305.1 Buceros rhinoceros silvestris | reverse complement strand
GCTGCTGTGCTGCCAGCTTCTCATCGCCTGCAGCTGCCCCAGCACAGCACGGTTAGAGCAGCAGCTGGACACCTCTGTGTTACCGGAAATTTGGAAGAAAAGCTCCTTAATACCAATGCAGCATCAAAAAGCAGCATTTTTTTTTATTGTTCAGATCTGGGCACACAGAGGATCGTTCCTTCGGAGCATGTGCAACCGCTGCTACCGCAGCCAAAGCGTGTATCTCCCTGCTACAGACGTATTCATTATTTCCCCCACTAATCATACATACTCTAGTTCTAAACGATTAGAAGATCTATTTCATGGAGTATGGCGGATCCTGACGCTTGTGGAAGAAACAGCAGTTGAAGATTTTTCATGGGAACCCTCCCCTATATGGGGTCTAATTGACAAAGAAACTGTGTTATCGGAGTTTACCAAGTTGATTTCCACTAGTCTTCAGACTGCTTAGCTTGTCTTCGCCTCGTCTGTTTTGTCTTCTGTCTGTGTTCACAGCCTGCTGACCTGTAGTTTAAATTCTTTGCATTCCTTACCCGGACCGTCAAGGTTCTAATCTCTCTTACGGTCAGACCAGTATTCACAGGGTAACACAACATCTGCAGCAGGAACACTGCAACTAACTCTGCCCTGTGCTTGGAACCTCTAGAAGAGCCGGGCAAGCAGAGCCAAGAGAGCAGAGCCCTGGGTACGTGGCAGCAGGGGCTGCACCCTAACGCTTGTGTTGTGTTCCTGGGGGGTGGGGGCACAATCAAAGAGCCCAGGAAGCTCAGACAAACTGGTGAAAACCCTGTGTCTTGACAGCGTTTGTCTTTATGGAACCATCCTGGCCTCGGAAGCCATGATTGCTCTCAGTGTCTATTCATCCAGTCAGTGCCTTTGCTTTGTCCTTCAGGGGCAGGTGGGTGAGGTCACTTTGCAGGCTCGTGGCTGCAGCGTAAGAACTGACTGTTACAGCACATCATGATTTGGTTTGGTCTGTGGCACCTTGGGAGGAACGGGCAAAGCGTTAATTCACTGTCCCTCCTGCTCCCCACGATGATGCTGTAAAGCCTGTTCAGTTTGATTAACATCTTGCCTTGTCCTGGCGACAGGAGACTTTGACAAGTACCAAAGAGAGTTCAGAGAACAGAAGATCGCTGTGGAACAGAGCTGGACCCATCCCCATTATGATTCAAACCACTACAACAGTGACATCGCCTTGCTGTACCTGAGCAGCGCCGTTGTCTTTAACGAGTTTGCGATCCCCATCTGCCTGCCCAGCCCAGCCCTTGCCACCCTGCTCTCTGAAGAGGGCAGAATCGGGGTGGTGAGCGGCTGGGGGGCCACCCACGAGAGAGGCGCCACTCTGCGCTTCCTCATGAAGGTCCGGCTGCCCATCGTCAACATGGAGACGTGTCAGCAGTCAACAGACAGACTGGTCACCGATAACATGTTCTGTGCGGGTTACCACGCTGAGGTTGCGGACGCCTGCAAAGGGGACAGCGGTGGCCCTTTCACAGTGCCTTACCACAACACTTGGTTTCTCCTGGGGATTGTCAGCTGGGGCGAGGGCTGCGCCGAACGAGGACGATACGGTGTGTACACTAGAGTATCCAACTACATCCCCTGGATTAAAGAGATTGTTGAAAGCGTGGCAGATTCAGAAGACTTTTGCGTTAACTTTTCTTAATCCCGTCTCTGAAAACAGGGACAACTCTACTATTACGGAGTTTCAGTCCACGATGCTACACCCTTCCTGTCCTTCCTTAATGGTGTAAAATCAAAATGCTGAGTCTCCGTTTACCACACAGGGTTTAACTGTTCACTCAAGTATTACTGACTAAAATACTTGTGTATAATAAAGAACTATTCCATGAATACCAAAGGAGACAACTACAACTTTTCTTAATGTCAATTCCTAGCAACTAGGGGTTTTTAGAGAAAAAAGCTTCCCATTGCTCAAGCCTCCAGGTGTATCACAGGGACAAACAGTCCTCTGTGTGCATGAGTTGCCTAGAACAGTGTCTCTGTGGTCGTGGCACCTCTCCCCCGTTCTGAAGCACAGAGCTGAACACAGCCGTCAGCCCTCTCTGTCAAGTTCTGTCCCCAAGTACAACTGTTACCTCTCCTAAGCAGACTTCCTCCAGCAGGATCCTCCCTCAGTTCTGGCTTCCAGTCCGTGTCCCAGGACACAGCTTTATGGTATCGTCAGCCCCTGTCAGCCCACGGGAGCACATTTAAAGCATGACCACCCCTGTACCTAACACGTCCATTACTGGTGGCAGAGGTACGCAGTGCCTCAAGTCAGCCAGCCCCACCATCCCACCTCAGAGAATTCACAGACTAACAGAGCACACAGGGCAGCAACTGGGCCGTGCTCCTCTGGACTGGAGGCAGCTTTCTTACACGTGCCAGGAGGGGAGTCCTCCTCTCGTCAGCAACCCAGCAGACAGACGAAAACATTTTCAGAGGTAGAGGTACAGCAGCAGAGGTACAGAATGTTGCTCTGCCCTTTCTGTAGCAACAGGGACAAAGAAATGGCAGCACTAGCCCCTGACACAGCGACAGGATTCTTCTCCTCACCCCGGTAAAGTAAAACTTTTCCAGAAGACACTAGTGGGCTATAGAGCACCACACGTTTGAGCAACCCGAACACCAAAGCCAAACAGAAAAAACCCTCCCGTGGCTTTCAGCTCCACGAATGCAGTCACCGCCGCAGCAAAGGCTCCACACAGCCCACCCCAGTGCTGCCTGAAGCACCCACCACAGAAGTGTCCAGCAATCTGGTGCTCAGACTCACCGTGCGGTCTCACTCACCTCCACTCCAAAGCCCGGCTTACTTTAAAGATCATGTACTCTGCGACGTGGCACAGAGAGGCCTGTTGGCCGCAGCCCTTTGTCCTCCAGCAGCAGTCAGCACTGAAGGCTTTGCCGTTCACACGGAGGATCACTAGTCAAACTCCGCTGCCGCGCTGACATCAAACATTTCAGCTGGAAGCTGCTGGACTTTTTAGTGGTCTGTCTGCTGATCTTCTCCTGACCTTTACATCTTGCTTTCATGAAATCCTCCAAGTGAAAGAGAGTCAGTATTTCTCAAAACCAATACATGTAGATCTTCAAAAAGACAGAACAACAACCGGTCGATAATAAAGCACTGAATAAAGAGGAAACGAACAACGATAAACAGAAAATTCACACTGAGCAGCTTTCCCGCATGGGATGTGGTCCGCACGTACACCCCCTTGAGCAATCAACAGACAACCCCCAGAAAAAAACAGAAGATGTTTTATTGTCTAAAGTGTTGCAATACAACAAATATGTGATCTGTACAAAGGACACAAATAGAGCAAGTTTAAATACAGTCAATCAATCAATCAGGAGAATGAAGTCCCCATATTCACAGTCCGCGGACAACATCTTATACCAGAGCCTGAACCAACAATTAAAGATTCACTAAAAATCCCAAACGAGCTGTTAAAAAATGTAAAGGTCTCCAAAGAGTCTGTGGGTGTATTGTCTTACAGCAGAGGTCATGGGGTATTCTGTGAAGGGTCACAATGGCATCTTATTGCCCTCAATGCTGATTTTCACTGCATGGGCTGATCTGCTTTTTTTCCTGATATCTGTGAATTTCCGCATCTGTTTGTCCAGTCGACTCACCCCTTTCTTAGAGGTCCCCTGGAACTTAAAAAATAAAACTAATTACCACTGAAAAAAAAGCAGACATCCCAGAGCTTCAAGAAAAGTGATACATGCAAGGTTAAACCTGCCAGAGGGAGCTCGTGAAGCCACTGGTTCCAGCTGGGGCTGGGGTGTGTGCGCGCACACGCATTCTCTCCCCACACCGTGGGTGAAATAATGGTTCACCCCGTATCTGCATCGCACACGTGGAGGCAGTTGCACTCAGGAACACCACACCGTGAAGCTTTCGCGTGACAGGGATTAATAACCGTGTTAGTTGTTCATATGCTGGCTGAATGTACAGCTGAGAACAGCTCTGTGTCTGTACTGGCTGGAGTGCAGTGGCAGACACACACTGCACAGCGGTGTCACACCAACCGGCTTCCTGCGGGGGGAAGGTTTTTAGATACAAACACACGGTAACCCAGGTGGTTACTCGGTGGACCGAGTTGACATAGCAATTCCAAACTGCCATCTACTTTAAAGGTCACCGATTAGTACTTATAAAGCAAGAGATGATGGGGGAAAAGGGGGTGTAGAGCGAAGCAAAAGAGACACCCAAGCTGACCATGTAAGTTACTAGAAGAGTTATTGCATTTCATCTCTCTATTTTAACTGCAAACAAAAAACACATGACGCAGCAGTTATTTTTCACAGGTTAAATACAGTGATTCTGTAAAGACAGACCAAAGACAAACAGCAAGGGCCTTCCAATCCATAGCCATGACTTCCTAGAAAGCAATTTCCGCCAACGAGACAACAGAAACAACCAATGATGGAAACTTCACACCTTCTAAGTTTGGGTGAACAGAGATATCCAGAACATGCTACTTACTATCTGACAAAAATCATCTGTTTATTAGAGACTGAACGTCTTGTTCCCGTCACTGAGGAAGGTGCTCCTGACACACTGATTTTAAACTTTACTCAAAAACTATTCACTGCATTGATACCTGGAACTTCCCAGTGATCTTTTTAAAAATACATTTAAGAAATAAACACGACACACAAACCCAACAGCTACGTACTGTTTGTGCTAGCCTCTTCCCGACGCTGCTGCTTTGTGGCAGCCCTGTCACGGGACTGAAACACGGACTAGAAATCCCTGCACTGACATATGCCATTGACCTCCCTCCAGCCTGCCTTCACTGCAGGGGATTCTCCTCCCCTTGGTGTGCAGAGGTCTCGTGCTCTGCCTCTTGTCAATCACCTCTCCAGTCTCACATCACTCAACTTCCCTGAAGGAGCAGGTGTGAGAAACACCTTACTCTGGCTGGCATTTTACAGGCCAGTGATGTTGGTATACAGTGACATGAGGCCCGTGCTAAGGGCTAAGAATTCCTGTGTGTCAGTTTAGGTAAACCTGGAGAACCTACTGCAGACAGCGCAGCATTCCAAACCACGGGCTCTGCAAAGCTGTTTAACACCCTGCAGCTGTCGAGACCATTATCGTGGCAGACGTTACGTGCTACAGCCTCTTTTGTCCTGTACAAGTTCCCTTTTAGGTCCCAGTACAGACATTAGCGATCACGAGGAGAGTTTTCCAAGTTAGGGTGTACACACTCCTTTCCTGTATGTGCAAACCGCCAGCAGCTGAAGCACATGCAGAGGTCACACCTCCCCTGAGGGATACCTCTCAGCCCTGGGGAAGGCAGTGTCATGGCTACAGGGGCATCCTGTTGCCTTCAATGCTGAACTTGATGGCCCGATGCACTTTGCTGAGTCGTTTCTGTTCAGCAAACCGTCTCTTGTGTTTTTCCAAGCGACTAATACCTCTTTTAATAGTCCCGGGCTAGAAACAACATCTCAGTTAATGCACAGAAGGAAAGAACACAGCAGAAAGCACAGTAATGACTTCTTAATGTTGACACATGTTCTACCACATACTCTGCTTTCAAATTAAACTGCACAAGGTAGACGGAGGCCTCTACTGGAACTGTTAACGTAGACTAAAACCTCAAAGTTCTCCCAAAGTGGAATATTATCAGAAGAACATGATACAAAAACTGGAAGAGGTACAAAATATCAGTGATACACTTATTAAATTGCAGCTTTAGTTCAAAATGCTTTAAAATAAGAGGCCTGTAATGAGATTCTTACCCTAGAGAGAAACTCTAGAACAGTTAACATGAAAATCTCGTTTTGGTAAGAGAGGCAACGATCCCCAAGTGAAGGTATGTGACAAACTTAAGCCAGCCCACTGGATAACAGAACTGTCTACCCAAATCAGGAGAGACACTCCGAAAAACCACCATGTTGCACAGGAATGAGAGCAGTAAGGTGGCAGATTCCCAGGCTTAACCAGAGCCAGCTCAGGCACAGCGTCACTGAGCTGCCCCCACACGGCAGTGCTTACCCGGGAGGACTCCATCTCCACGTTCCACTTTGGCCTGACCACATAGTCCTTGTTGGAGGGCATAGGCACCCTGGCGCGGGCACAGAACCCGGGGTCTCCAGGTCTAAGAGCCCTGCAGAAAGAGGTGTGGCAGCTAGAGACAAATCTTATACATGAGGTACGAGCAATATATCATGTTCTACCTCTGAGACACACTGTGTAATCATTGCCTCTAAAACCTCAGAAAAAAATGCGTATCGTCAGAACCATTAAAATACTTCTTTTTAGGAAAAATTTAAAAAAATCCAACCTACTTTTCCTCTCCAGTTAACACCTTCTCTAGGTCCCTGCGGGGAGTCTGACCACCAGAGCTGCAAGAAAAAATTCTATAAGCATCTATACACAGAGAAAGCAAGTACCTTTTAAAAAGAGAGTCCAGTGTGGTAAAAGAGAAGAGAGAAGTCCTAACCTATTATCCCTTTATTTCTCTTAATAGTTACACACCACTTTGTCTTCCTCAGTGGAGTCTTAGAAAGGCAGCAAAATTCCGTATTTCTGCCTGCTACTCCTACCTGCTCAATCTCCTCCGCTGAGGCATCTGTTCCAAATCCCTCTGTTCCCTTTCTTCTCTTGTCATGCCCTTGTAGTTTGAGGTAAGGCCAAAGATGGGTCGAGACCACTCATCTATTACCCAAAAAACAAAAACCAAAAACAAAAAACAAACCAGTTTATGAACACTAGGCTGAAGTTTATCTATCTCCAAACCATTCCAGTGACCATATACAACTTTCAAAGTATTTCTCCTTCCTTTCAACCAAAGAAAGGATTTTTGAGCTCTTACTATTTGAGCGAAATCCAGCCTCACAGACAGGAAGAAAGAGCTTTCATCCATAAAGTCTCTTGCTCTTCCCTGCTCTTTCAGAATCTCTCTCAGCTCTTGGAATATTTAGTGTCAGGAACTCAGTGAATGCTATCTTAGCAATACGCAAAATAGTTCCTAAAGAATGTAAGCGTATCATCAGTTTGCAGTCATCCAGTTTAGAATGCACGACACACGGACAAGAGCTGTTTGAAGCAGTAAACATTCAGTCCCAGGATCTCTCTGAAGTCCATGGGACAACCTCGCTGCCAGCAGCACCTTCCTTCCTGCCTCTAGCATATGCATGAGGTCTGGACAACTGCCAAGAGACAATCTGGGCAAAATAAACGCCATCCTCTGGCTTAGAACAAGGACAAAACCAACAGGAAAAGCTGCAGGCAAAGTTAATGTAAGAACATTTGTTAAGAGCTTTACGAACAGAGCGATGAAACAGATTAGCGAGATTCCTACATCACAGAATTAATTCTACTACAGACGACAACAGAAAAAACCAAGCCACAGAAAGACCGATGCAGAAATTAAACTATCAGTGCCGCAAGGCAAAGGGAGGTTTACGTACTGATTAGTTTCCCTGCCATGTCCTTGTTCGGTCTCGACTCTTTGGGGTGTTTGTAGAGGTACATCACAGCTCGTCCAATGCCGCTGTGCTTCAGGGTCTCTTGGCTCACACTGGGCAGCTGGAGTAAAGGAGAAGTCAGAAAATAGCAAGAAATTATGTCTGAACACTAATGGTGTCATTGCATTTTGCAAAAAGACCAAAATCCACCTTTCACAATAAGCTTGGAAAAACTTGCATTTTTCATTGTCCCACTAGGTTGGATTGGTTGAAGTATCAAAGTACCAACACCTAAAATTTTGCCTTAACATTCTTGGGTTTTATACAAAAATGAAGTAAGTTTCCAGAACAAAGCACTCCAAATGCTCTTTTGCTTTTACCCAAGAACAGAGTTACTGCCTTCAAAGCTCTCGTTTGATAAGGATTACTTGAATGATTTTGCCATGTAAGTTTTAATCAGCTTAGCTACGAACCCTAGAAGTCTCTGCTGAGTATGAGGGGCTCTCCGTGCACTTTAATAGGCAGAAGAAGAGAAGGGACCAGGAGAGAGAAAAGCACAGGGGTACAGAGCAAACGCCTCTTCACTGAACTGTGCGCACAGACCTGAAACAGGCAGGGCCGGATAACCTAAACACAGGCAGAACTCCTGCAGACTCTTAGCAAGAAGAAGTATTTCTAGAGCTTCAGTCAAATAAGGCCAGCTAGTGGTGCTGCAAGAATAAACTGACTTCTACGTCACTATCAATCAGGACTACGCCACGCTTACTTTATGAACACAGCAAAGGCAAATTAAAGCGACCAATCACAATGTATGAGCCACTGAGAAGGAGGGAAGAGCAGGGACTAAGCAGTTTAGATTTATCCAGAATCTAGAAATGCCATAGCACAAAACTCCCCAAGAGAGGGTAGAGAACGTCATGGCTGTGGTTCACCTGAGACTCTCAGAAACGTCTTCTGGCCAGCTGCTAGTACAGCTATTTGCTTTCTTGTGAACGCAGGCAAAATTTTCCTAACGACAATTAAGTGCCTGAAGCTCCCTAGACAAACTTTGTTCAGCCGACCAGCAGGTCTACAACACAAGACCTATTAAAATGCTGTAACTTGTATACCGTTTTCCAGTTTGCTTCCTCGTGGATTGGTTTTGCAGTACATTTATCACCCAACAATTCCTTAGAGCACATGACTGTAAAGCCATGGAGAAGCCACGAATCAAATATGGTTAAAAGTCAGTTTCAAACCTCTTGTAGGATCTTCAGAAGCTCCTCTCGTATCTTTAGTGCTGGCAGACTTCGGTCCGGAAGAGGAGAAAGCCACTCTTTGATGGCAGACATAACACCACTATCAATGAAAGTTTCTTTGAGGTCCTGCCTAGAAAGTTTTAAGAAAAGCCACAAAGTGGTATCATACATGAAAATCTTAAGATGTGGTCTTCCTTCAGTGCAAGAGTGCATTTGAGCTTGTTTTATGTCAAATTAACAGGTAAAATGATGCAGAATTTTAGCTTTTTGAGGCCACCCAACTCCAGCATTTACTTGGAGGAAAAAAAAGTGTTTCACTGCATACTCAGTACAACTGCAATGTCACTCCATGGAATCTATCCAATTACCAGCAGTCCCCAAGATGGTAACTAACTGGGAGAATGACAACTCACTTTTTAAGATGCATAACTACGGTTGGTAGCAAAGTTAATTTCTTTAATGCTGGTTTCTTTTGTGTATTCAGCTGTCGATCCTCCTGCAGGGAATGGAAGAATTACCGCAAGTTAATCAGGAGAAGAAATCAGCAACTCTCATCCTTTACAAGCTTTACAGGAAAAAGATCAGTCTATTAAATGAAAAGTGCAACTCTGGCAGGATTACACTAACTTTGTACCCTGCTCCATCTCTGTACACCCCAAAACACATTCTATGATGACTTCTCTTAAAAAAAGGGTCCCCACCTTAGTCAACACTCTTCTTAAAAGAATCACATCAGGAGATTCCCCCTAAAATTACTTTTTTTTTTTCCTACTTCATGATTGAGGTTGATTGCAATAAACTGGAGGTCTGCAGAATCCTCCAAGCTATGATAACCTAGAACAGATAGCCTAGAAACTTTGTTGGCAAAATCTCACCTGAACAACAGAAAAATGTTGTTCTAGAGAACTAAAGACACCACAGTCCTGGAGCTCAGCTCTTCCTTCTCTTCAGCATTTTGAACTTCATGGCTTCATTCGGAACAGTTGGCTATCATCTTGTCCAAGAAAGATTTTCTTGTCAAGACCAAGAAAGTCTTAGCTGTCTTCCAGATCACTACCTCACTCTCCCCTGCCTCCAAAACCAGGATGGTTCTTTTTGTTGTTTGTAAGATTCCTCTTTCTAAAGGTCTGTATATTCCCCCCAAGTGGTCTTCATGAGTTCTGCAGTGCTGCTTCTTAATTTGATTGCTACTCCAACAAAACTACAACCACTTCAGAAGATACCTGACAAAAGGCCAGAGTCCAATGAACCTTGCACAGTAACAAATTAAACAGCACTCCTTGAAAAAGGCAGTTTGCCAAGGCAGAACTCCCATAATTCTGTTGTTCTGCCATTATTTACCATAGTACTGTCATTCGAACAGTTTAGAAAAGAGTTCTCAGGAAAAAAGAGCAAAGGACTACATAAGCTAACAATTATACTGTGAAATTAAAACACATCCCTTTCTCAGCCTTTGATATTCATGTAGTTTACAGAGTATGTATACATCCCTTTTTATAGGACAGCTGATCTCAGCTGATCAAAGTTTAGCAAGTTCACTAATTTTAATCTTTAAAATGAACAAGTATCTTGTCCAAATTGCAACAGAAGAAATGCTTTAATTCAAAACAGCAAAATAACATTTAAACAGTTGATTAGCGATTGGAAGCTTTCCGTAGCATACAATTACTACCCCTGACTACCAACAAGATTTCTGTGTTTTATTCATCAGATTTTCCCATAGAATAGAATAGTCTTTGGAGCTTAGAAAACTCACCTCAGCAGCTTCATTCATCTTCACAATCATAGCACTGACCACATCATCTGCATCGCTAATAAAGGTTCCACCATCACGGTTTCGTCTACGCTTGCCACTCATACTCTTCTTTCGTTGCAGCATCATGTCAAAATCTGACATGAAGTCCATACTGAAATGCAAGAAGAGAGTTTAGTGGTCCAAAAAGGGTGGGTCTTACTGTCTTTGTAGGAAACAGTTGTGTTTCAGTAGCATAACCTTTCAAAAGTGCTGCAGTAAATCTACACTGTCCTAACGTTCCTGTAAGTTATCCTCAGTATACAAACTGGGAAACTAGCAAAAGGCTTCTATGGCTGAGATGCCCTCAGATGTCTGCAAGACATTGCTGAAATAACAACATGCACATGTGTAATATCCAGGGTTCAAAATGGGCTAAGGCTTTTGCTGAAGCTGTCAAAGATTTACCTTTCCTGTACCTGCAATGCACTGCTCTGATGCTACTGGAGCAGTCGGAAACAGGAGACGTGCCGATGGCAAGTCTTGCCATACCTTATCTTTTACTCCAGCAGAGAAACACAGGTGGCCCCAATGCTGAACTGCTAAAAAGTCGAGTTGGATGCTTGTTTGATTGGATACTAGTTTCACTCAGATTTTGACGTGAACCACGAAATACTGTTCTCTGAAGCAGCAGCATAGGTAGTCTGCTACAGACTGGCAAATGACTGAACTGTACAAGCTGAAAAAGGACCTTCTGTCGTAGTTCATGAGAACGCACTTCCTGTAGAAATACAGTCTCATGCCTTCCTAAACTATGAAGTCTAGGAGGTCTGCGGAGGAGCCCTTTCACTAGAATCTTGCATCTGCTATTAACAAAGTGGTACATAACACACTGACTTACTGCTTCCCTCTTTTGATGTTATCATCAGAGTCCGATTCATCTGCTGTCTCCTTCATGTCGGCATCTCCCTTCTCTTCTTCCAAATCTTCCTGGTTAAACCCCTGATAGGTAAAGACAGTGCAAATCAGTGTACCGATTAAGACTGAGCATCTACTCAGGCACCTTTCACTGATACTCAAAAAGCTTCAGATAAATCTACAGAGGACCAAGAAGAAAGAGGAATAAAGGCTTCCAAATCCCACCTGTGACCTTCATATCAACAACTTTCCCAACAGAAGAGCTGTAAATGCTTGTTAACCCAAAGACTATCTGAGTGAGCCCAGCAGATACAAAGCTTCCCTCCTGATACAGCATATCCTTGAACATGAGTTCAAACCCAAACAGTCATTCTGGAGTACCTTCCCATGAAGATTAACTCTAGCAAGTGAAGAGATATCCACAGTAACACTTACTGTAAATTCCTCTTCTTCCTCATCACCAGATTCTCCAAATATATCTGCAATCAGGTTCCTGTGAAGGTAACAGTAACATTTATCTATTTATACTGCAACAGTGAGAAGTGCATTTTTCTGCAAAATTTCTAAGGACTGTCTGAAGATCCACCTTTCATTCTACCACCTACTACTGACCTTCTTCTTTGCACCACCAATGAAGGTGACAATCATTCTCTGCTTGGGATTCATCCACTCACAATCAGTCTCACTATCTGCGACCCTGAAGGAATTAATATTCCCAGAAGCACTTACTCTTGTTCATTTCCAGATTCACTGTCACTGCCAAACAGATCCTTCTCTTCTTTTTTCTTCCCAGCATTGTCTTTTCTTTCTTCTTCTTCCTCACTATCTGATACAATATTTTTCTTCCTTTTCTCTGAAGCAGCATCACTATCTGAGTCTTCGACGTCAGAAAGGAGGCGTGCTTTTTTTGCAGCTGCCAACAGAAATCAACATTACTACATGACGTAGTAACAGACCTGACAAGTGGTACTCTCAAAGAACTATTCTCTCAAATTTGATTTGGAGAAGAGGAAAGCTGATGATCCTTCCTCCACAAAAATCACTGCCACTTCCTAAACACATATCCATTCTAAAATCTGTTTTATTCCCTCAGTAACTGAAGTTCCCATACACACTTCTATCCATAAAAACCTGTCATTTCAAAAACCTGACTCTCACTCCCAGTATATTAAAAAAAAAAAACCAAACCGAAAACAAAGGAAAAAACAGGAGAGATAGATAACAACAAAGTAGAGAAACGACTAAGAGGAATGATCAACATGACAGCAGATGCCAGTATAAAGCAAGACCACTACAGTCTCGTCTTCTATCAGACCTACCTATTACTCAAAAGTCTTTGATATACATTCACACAGGAAAGCAGTTAGAACAACAGCCTCTACAATGCACTTGTGCTCCAAAACCAAATTTGCTTTATGGTTTCATATTTATCTTAGATGCTTTCTTCACATAAAACCACAGATTTAGCTCTAACACTACTGCTTGTCACATCACATTTTTATTTTCACACTGTAGTTCCTTACGTGTTTTCTCATTGTCATCCTCACTGTCAGAAAGGATCACTGTTTTCCTCTTCACTGTCTTCTCCTCCTCTTTTTCTTCTTCATCACTGTCTGATATTTTTCGTCTCTTAGGAGCTTCCTCTTCGCTGTCAGAACCCTGAAATCCTTCCCTCGCATGTTCATTATCTGAATGATGAGAATCATTCTGCACCTCCTCCTTCCGGTCCTCCCCATCACTGTCCTCAGACTCTATTTCTTGTTTGTGTCTGGAAACATCCTCACTCTCCGAGTCGCTGGCTGGCTGTTTGCGGAGTTCCTCACTTTCCGAGTCACTGGCCGGCTGCTTGTGGAGCTCCTCGCTCTCCGAATCACTGGCCGGCTGCTTGTGGAGCTCCTCACTCTCCGAATCACTGGCCGGCTGCTTGCGGAGCTCCTCGCTCTCCGAGTCGCTGGCCGGCTGCTTGTGCGATTCCTCGTGTTCAAAATCGCTACTGTGATCCCGGTGAGGTTCTCCATTTTCAGAGTCACTTGCTCGATGATTTAAGGCATCTTCATTTTCAGAGTCACTTAAATGCCGATTGGGGTGGTCCTCAGTATCAGAATCACTGTCTTTCCCTCCATGAGCTGCTTCATTGTCTGAATCACTTACGTTGTGATTTGGAGGCTCCTCATTATCTGAGTCACTGTCTTTTTGCCTTGGGATATCTTCGTTTTCAGAGTCTGTCATATGAGGCTCTCCCATGTGCCCATCATCTTCTCCATCACTCTGCTCATTCTGAAAGAGAAAAATAATCTCAGGCAACTAATCAAAAAAGCCTGAAAAAGTAAACCAAAAGATGTTCTGAATTTTTGCTTGTCCTTCTTCCCGTTTGATTACCCAAGGTACTGCACACTGAAATACTTTCTATACAGAAATAATTTTAAAAGAATTTGCACTAAAGGACTACCAAATACTTCAGATTGAGAAATACATTAAGAGATCAATGAAAGTCTGTCCAACCAGCAGCTCAATCATATTTTGGAAATGGTAACATTATTTAAAAAAAACCACTCAAATAAACATCTAAGAAGGGTCCAATTCCTTAAGGGTAAACGCTTAGTGCTTTTATTTTAAGTGAGGCCTTCAAAGAGGTTTAGTCCAAATCCTCAGTAATAAGGCAAGGAATGGTATCTGGCACTTGCCATTTTCTTTTTCTTAAGCTCTCAAACGGTTACCTCTTTACACGAAAATACATTTTACTGAAACTGCACATGCATTACTTTCCAAGAGAAGCTCAAGAGAGGTCATGCCCTTTCCTTCTTTGCCAGGGAAACTTATTTAAGACCACATCAAGATTAAAAGATTACTGAAAAACAGGAATAAAGTTTCAGTCAGACCTTTCAGAGTATCATTGTCAACCAAGTTTTGTGTTTCAGTGTGAGAGAACATAAGGACAGACTCAACGCTTCTCTCCTTTAAGCTGACAGCTCCAGTTCCTATCCAGACACCCAAGATAACCTATGCACAAATACATCGTTCTTCATAAAACTTTAGAATTGAAACACAATCCATTACGTCTTTTCCTACACCACAAAAAATACTGAAGCCACATGCCCCATTTTTGGAAAAATCTTTCACAGGCCACCTGTCAATATCAGTACCGACAATATCTCATTTTATCTTTCCTACAACATCTCATTTCTTCTTGGAGAAAAAAATATCTCAATCGCATTTACCTCCAGAAAACACACTTAGACTCCTGAGCACTCATTTCACAAACTCAATATACCTCTTGCAGTCACTGTCACAATAATCCCACTTTCAACCAAAAAGAACGATACTGTAAGAGGAACTTCTTTCCTACATACTCATATCCACTCTTCAACCAGGCTTTCCTGAAGTGTGATTTTGTCTCAGCTATCGACTCCGTCCACTAGATACACACAAACTGAGTATTGTCTCCAGAGATACTTTAAGACCTGTATGTCCTGGAGCTTCCAAATCTTTTTTGTCAGCAATTTAATTTCACTGGAAAAACAGACTTCCTACCTACTTTCATTTTCTATAGTCCTTCTGTTCTCACATTTGGCGACATACAAAAATAATGCAGGTGCAATAAACAACACTGTTAATCTTTAAAATGTATGATTAACAAGGAATTTTAAATAAAATTAATAACTGGACTTAGGAACTACTTCCCCCAGAATTATACTAAGTGGTAAATAATATTGCTTTTCAAGATTTTGGAGCTTACGCATTTATTCCCTTGGCTAGCACCCAATATAATAATAGCTTCTACACTACTGCAGAATCACTAACAGGAAGTTACCGCACGAGGGAAAAAGAAAAATCAGGACTATGTCATTTAAAAACATGCACTTCAAATACATCTTCTCTACTTCCACGTTTCCCAGTGCTAGATACAAAACAGTTGCTGTGAGAAGTTTTCTCTCTACTGCTTGTCCCTGCTGTCGCCAGAGTGATGCCAGACCTCTGAATCGTACTGATGGTATTATTCAGCTTTTCCCATTTCTCCTTGCAGAAAGAAAGCATGGTTCTGTTAAAACTGAATTTGGGATTTTCAAGAATTGATTAAGAAGTTACAGAATTGAGGATTCACAGCTGAAGAAGGGCCAACACACACTCAGCTGCTCTCAGCTTGTTACAGGATTTTATTTACTTCTTTTTTTGCTTTCCAAAAAAATCAATTTGATTGCCCTCTTCTGCCCAGAATCTCCCACATAAAGTAACCACATGCGTATGTGATGTCTCTTCTCTGACTGTACTATCTAAGATTAAAGAAAACCGCAGCTGCAATGAGAACACAAAACACAGACTTTACAGCAGAGTTACAGGTAAGGTCACCGAGAAGTACTAAAATGCAGAGGTCTACACTAAAATTGATGTTTAGAATAGTAGAAAGTTGTTAATCCTTATTTTCATAGCACTTAATTTTTGGTGGCTTTGTCTACCGTCTCTTGATTTCAGATGGTTAATGCTGATAATTATGTTCAGCATTAATAAGGGATTTTGCTATACAAAACCGAGGAAAACAATACAAAAAATTCTGTTTAAACTATTAGGCTCATCGCCTTCCAGGCTGCCAGTCTAGAAAGTCTTTCACGAACAAGTAAACAAAAATAAAACACAACTGGAATCCATAACAATTCGTAAACACTTCAATGGTCAGAAGCATGGCTGCAGGTTATATATCCACCTATTCAGAACATCTTACTAAATTACAAGGAACTTCCTACGTAAAACACTTGGCAAGAAGTCACACAATTACACGGCATTATTACTGAAGCACTTTATGATACACTGGATCTTTGATCTGCTACTGCATACTGACAGTCACTCCTGAGAATGAAGAGCAGACATGCATCCTACTGAGCCCACACTGACTCCACCGTGTGCTGCACCTCTCAATTCCAGTGCTTACAGCAGCTGAACTCCACTGTGATACAAACACCTACAGAAGAACCGCTTACATGAGACAGGTGCCCCTACAGAACTGGGCAGACAGGCACCACCCACTCTGCTCCCCAGCTTGGAGAGCACAACAGAGCTAACCCAACAAGCCCACTGTTGCATCAGTAGCCCCACGCAGAGGAGACACGTGCTACGTCTGACCCAGCCCTTCAACAGAACTGAGCACCTGCTAAAGCAGAGCTGAGACAGAGCTGGCTCTCTCAGGCCTACAGGAACAGACATGCCCTGCACACGGCCGTCAGTGCAAGGCTCTTCTGAATACAACTAATGAACCTGTGAACGATTTGGAATATACTTGATATGCATGCAACTTCACAGTAAGATGACTAAACTTTGTGGGATAGTCTCCCCTTCACCCCCCACTTTTTTTCCTTTTACTAGTTCGTCTCTAAAAAGATGTTTTCAAAGAAATCAAGTATGTAATTTTGGAGGTTTTTTTTTCCTTTCCCAAATACTTAATAAAAAGATCAGACATCCTCAAAAACAAGTAGGTCTCAGGTACTTGCTACTGCATTTTTCTCTAATTCCTTTGCTTTCTTTTCTTCCTCCTCTTTATCTATAAACATTTTAATTGAGATGTCCTTTTTTTTTTTAACTGAAAGAATTCAATAACATGAGGCTTTAGTACAGTACCAAATAAGGAATACATCAAAATCAAATTTACAGTGTTACCCTTCTACATGAAAATTTCAGTTAGCAAGCAGTTTATTGGATTGACATGCAGCCACTTTTAAGAGGTACTACTGTGATGATTTAGTAAGTTCAGCAAAATTGACCCATCCACTACATATCATGAATGACAATTGTTAAACCAAGACATAAATAACCATTGTAGGCAGATCAGCAAGTTTCTCTTTTTTCAGAAATGTAAGATCGTGGTATGTGTTTAATAGTCCCATTCAAACCATAACAATCCATGAAGACAGCAACAACTTGGTGCAAGTGTAAGAATCTAAGTCATGAAAGCTTTGCAGGAGCCTGACTTGTGCAAACACTGTAAACATGATTTCATATTCATTACTGTACTAAAACTATGTGTTATCTAATTCTATTTGTCTAAAGCAGAATTGGTAAGGACATCAAGGAGAACATTTATAGATAAAGTGGGATCGGGGGAAGGAAAGCCAGAAAAGAATTGTGGAAAAGAAAAACCCACATACCTGAGACCTACATAAGCAATTCCTCAGGATTCCCCTTTTCTTTAAAGTTAAGAACCTGAAAAAAAAGTTTGAAAGTTTAAAACTTCAGCTCTTTACATCTGTGTTCTAAATTAGAGACGAAATAGTAATTAAAGAGACTTAACTGATTAGGCTGACTCAAAGGTTTTAGTACCTTTGAGTGTCATTCCTCCCACATATTCCTAAAGATGAAGGAAATAAGAGGATGAGAGAATATTTAGGGTAAATAATATGATAAAGCACTGAAAGCTACTCCTTCAGAGACAGCTGCTCCCATTTCTTGCATTTGAATTTGAGAGAGGGAAAGCTAAGAATGTAAGACTTCGTAACAAAAAGAAAAAAAACCCCAACACCTCAAGTATTTATGATTTGAACTGAACCAAATAAAGCACTAAGGCTTGCAGGTTCACATTCCCTACGAGATAAAAAGGTGCTTTAGTTCTTCCTTTCCCCTGGTGTGGTTGGTTTTTATTTTTTTTTTTTTTTTAAGGCTTTCTGAAGTGTTTTATCTACAGAGGAATACTCAACAGCCATCAGAGAACAAAGCCCTTAAAATATCACAGGCACATGAAGAGGATCAGTTAACAATGATAACAGGTCCTAGTACCTTCTGGTTATTTAAATCTGAAAAAACATGCTGAAGGTGTGATAGTCAATTACCTGTTCCTTAGGCCAGATTTCCAACTACTCTGCCACAGAAAGCAAAATTAAAATCCCACAGGAGTACGGAGGAGTAAGAACAAATGACCACGTTTTCACACGCAGCAGGAAAGGCTTAGTTTTACTGCAGCAGCAACACGACTCTCCATGCACTCGTCACCATTATCTTTCCTTTTTTTTTTCCATTAAAACAGAAGTTCTAAATCCCTTTGAAAGACAGTTATTTCTCCCATGCTGAAAAATCTATTTTCTCCCACACTGAAATCCTGATTGTCACAGTAAGACATGCTGCCTCCCACCAAATCAATTTCTTCCGTAGTCAATATCAACACCCTTGGAAAAAAAAACAATCTAAATCTGCTACACACTAAAATTCAAATACGTGGGAAGAATTTCCATTTCACACAAATGGAAAATCTTCATCTACCTTCTAACCTGAGAGAAGCAGAAATTCAATAAAGGGGTGGAAAAAAAATAAACAGGATTGCTCAGCAGAGCGGAGACTTCTGACACACCAGCCTGGTACAGTAGATCACATCCTGTATTTTGAGCTATTTTAAAAATGCAGAGCCACTGAAAACCCAGCCAGAGACAACCCTGACCTTTACATACGATGCAGAACAGAATGAAACGGCTTTTGATTACAGTTTTAACGGGTACGAAAAAGTTCTCCATAACATAGCTCTGCTGGCAGAAGACATGAATGCAAAGGCCAAAATTATTCATTGCTGGTAAGACCTGACGCAATTCTATTTCAAGTCACAAAAAATTCCTCAAAATTAATCCAAAACTGTCCTAGAAACCTAAAGGCAACCTTCCCTTTCACTGGAACCTCTCTTCAACCACAACAGTCAATCTCTCCTCCAAATACAACCCCCGATCAAAACATTACCACCCTTTTCACAATGCAGGCTTCTCAAAGCAAGAACTGCTTCCCAGGGAGAACAGATCCCACTGAGGAACCTTAACCTACTCCTGCTCCTTTGTGAAGGACAAGGTAAAAAATATAGTACCAAACAGACTTGAGAGTCAACACACCTCAGAGGAAAGAGAGAGCATTTACTCTTTGGTAAGGAAATCTATGCCTCCATAACATGGCGCTTTACATTACTGTGCAGACTTTGAGGTAAAATTCCAAATTCCTCACAATCCATTGCTTAGAATGTCAAACCCCAAAAGTTTATCTGCTTGCAACTGAGTATAACAATACTAAACTTCTTCTAGCACAGAACAGTGAATGCTAGTGTAACCATGACGAATACAAATAAAAAAGACCCCAATGGTATGTATCGGTCAAGAGATAATCTGACACATTTCTTTCCGGAACAAAAGTTTTTTCAGACAAGACCCTTCAGCATGACTGAATAAACAGAGAAGTCTCGGTTAAGAGTAAATAGCTCTTTAAATAATAATGAAAAAAAAAAGTCAGTTTACAGAAGAGTAATCTTTATCTACATAAAGTTCCATTAGTACCTCTGAATGGTGCCCTACACTCCCATTCTCAGATCCAGAATGCTGCTCATTTCCTTCATCTTCAACATCAGATCCTGAATCTCGTTCGTCTTGCACTGGTGTAGCTCCACCATCATCTACTCCGAAGTCAAGAAAGAAAAGGAAAACTCAGTGACATCTCGCAGTGTTTACAAGACCACTGACAGTGAGGATGAACGGGGAGTCAGGCAGTGCTACAGACTCTCATGCTAAGAGTGCACTACCACAAAGAAATGGACGTTATTTACCGGAAAGGTTTGGAACAAACCTACCACAGACACCCCCCGAGAGAACACAAAATTACGCCTGCTCACAAGCAGCGACTGATCACTGATCGATCATACACCGAACCAATAAGAAGGCGGCCGCTGGGCAGCGATCACGCCAGCGGGCCCGGCCCGGCCCGGCCCCGTCGATGTCACCCC
>NW_010391339.1:0-13132 GCF_000710305.1 Buceros rhinoceros silvestris | reverse complement strand
GAACCTGTAAATGTTGCTTGTACATAAATGGTCATTATTCGTGCTTGTCTCGCATATTCTGTGTCGGCCTTAAGTCTGGTTTTATTTCCCATATAGTTCTCGAAGGCTGAGCCATTCTCTCCCAGTGTGATATCACCTCTTGCCTGCCCTTCCTCGACACACACCCTTCCGGAAGAGAATGCTCTCATGGCCAGCATCTGTAACACCTCCTGCAAACTCTTGAGGCTATTTTCCTCATTGAACACTTCAGATCTCAGTGAAAGGAGAGCTAAACATGCCAAACATTCTCCAAACATGCTGCAGGAGCCCATTCTCACACTGACAGCTTACAGTGTAATAATAAGAAATGCGTATCCACTTGTGGTGACCGTGATCAAAGTCAGGTGATAATGAGTCCTCCTGGGTGTTTTGCTCGGTGTGTCGGCACACCTTCTGGGACTAGTTCCTAAGGCAGCTGTACAGCTTGGAGAAGGGTTGGGAAGGAGAGCTTCTTTCTAACCCTGCTACTGATGGCCAGCTGCCATCGTTGGGTGTGCAGGAGTGGTCATCTCCACCGACCAGGAGCATCCTGTCCCACCAGCCACCAGTGGTCCCTGCCTTTCCCAGTGGCACCTACCCAGACAGGCGGTGGCATGACCAAGGACCACTGTGCTGGTTTGGGCAAAGGGATGCAGGGATGTGGCCATCCCCTGCCTTGCCCACTGCTTGGAGGGAGGCGCAGAGCAGGAGATGGCAGAGCCACACCAGTTGCTTGGCAACTCCCCTGCAAATCTCCAGTCTGTCAGAAAACATTTTTCCCCAGCAATTCACATGGGTTTCACAGGCCCAGGATCAGGCCTGCACAGTTCACGTTGTTTTAAGAAACCACACACTGTACCTGGAGAGGCCACGCATCCCCTTTGGCCACATGGCCAGGCTTGAGCTGCGAAACGTGGGGAAGGGCTGCAAGGCGGGTGACGAGGCTTCCTGGGTCTCCCACATCCCTCTGCTCAGGGACTGTAATGCTTTACAGCATCCGTGTGTAGCAGAAGAGAGGGGATGCAGCAGTATCCTCCTCTCCCATCAGCATGGGATGTGAGCCACCTCAGGAAAGAGCAGCAATGGGAGCTCAGGCGAGCTGCTCCCTGATCCCACTGGCCAGGGCAGGCCCTCCCTTAGCTGCCCCTTGCTCTCTCTAAGCTGAGAGAGAAGCTGAACTAGGCTGAGCCCCCAAATTGAGTGGTCAAACCTGAAAAATCTCCTGTAACTGCCCAGTGTCTGCGATCTTCACTCTATGTGCAGAGATGAAGGAGAAGGGAGATGGACCAGGTTGTTCCCAGCATTTCTTGGAGAACAGGGACAGGAGAGAGCATCCTCTGAGCAAAGCAGGATGCTGGGGGCCACACTGGGCTTGGTGGTGGAAATACAGAGAGAAAAAGGGCAGGAGCTGAGGAAGAATGATTGCCAAGTAGGATGGATCACAGCACACACAGCACCTCTGTGCATTTCTACTTTGCTACTCTGCAGCTTGCATATCCCATTGGAGATGCAGCCGGGTTTGTCACCTGCAAGCATCAGGAGACGGTGACAGTGAGGAACAGCAGCAGGTCCTAGAGTTACCATCCCAGAGAGGAAGGATGAGCCATCCAAATCTCCCATTAGCCCCCTCCGTCCTTCAGCCAACATGTGTGGGAGCTGGTCTTTCTGCTTGCAGCTAATGAAGGGGAGTATTTCCTTAAGGAAAACTAAATAGTCTCAGCCTGAAAAGGCTTTTTCTCTGTTGGATTTTGGGGTTAGGAACGGTGGCTGGAACTTTCCTCTTGGCTAAACTGACACAACCCCTTCTCCTCCAGTGCGGGAAGGGAATTTGGCCCACTGATACCACATGCCGAGTTTAGATCGGGATAATGATATACCGTTCAGGTTGCTATAGATTCTTGGGTCCTTTTGCAAACACGTAGTAATCTTGACAATGCAACTGCAAAGAAATGGAGGGTTTAGGAGGGTTTATTGTTCCTGATTTAAAGAGAGGGAAACAGAGACCCGGTGAGTAAATGCTTTTCACAAGGTTGCAGAGAAAACAAGTTATGGAGGCTGGGAGTGACCCCAGGGCCCCGAAAGCCTTTCTGTTCCTCACAGTGCCACAGAACGCTCCTTCCGGCACAAACCCCTTCTGGAGCATCACTTCCCCCCAGCCCAAAAGGTAACTTGCTTTTAAATTTAGCTCCCAGCTTCTGTAAAGGGACATTATGTAACAGACCATATAGGTGGCCTTTTAAAATTCACCAGATCAGCTTGTGCTGCTTCTAGAAAACTGCCTGTGCAGCGTGTTCCCTGGCTCAGTGCTAAGCCCTCTCCCATCTCCGTCTGAGCTGGCAAAATATCCCCCCAGGCATTCATCTGCATTTTAACCCTCCTAGCATGCTGTCCCCCCAGCCCCAGGCCACCATGCTGTCTCTTAAGCAATTAGTGCTGCACTCAGCTCCATTTTTATTGTCGAATAGTTTTGCTCCTGTAAGAGGAAGAAAAGAGGGAGCTGGACACGCTGCTGTCAGAGGGCAGGCGCAGACGTCACTGGTGGGAAAACCTCTTTTTTGCAAAATTGTCCAACAGGCTCTGAAATCCTGAGGGGGAGGTGGGGAGAGAGGGCACACAGGTAGCCCAGCCCATCTGGGCTCTGCAAGGAGTCCCATCCATCTCTCCCTCCAGCAAAAGCTGATGTCCCGAAAGCTGGGGGTGAGTGAGGCGATGTAGCTGGCAGTCAGCATGGTGCAGGGATAGCCCCACTGCTCTGCAGTCCCTGTATCCCTGCTGCTCGCACCCCTGGGCATACCAGGAGGCCTGTGGACCCCCATGCATGAAAACTGAGGGGGGGGGTTGTGTTACACCCTGGGGTGCACCCCCAGGGAGAAGAAACCCAACGCTGATGTTTCAGAGGCCACACAATGTCTTTGATGCTCAGTGCAGCCTATCTGGTCCTCTCCAGATCTGTCACTCCAGCCCAGCGCAAGAGCCTGATGCTTTGGGAAGGCCTGTCAGTGCCGCACACACTCATACCCACGTGTCCTCTGACTGATGGCAGGTTAAGAACGGACCCACCAGAGCAGGAAGAACATGTTGTCTAACGGTGAGAGCTCAGCCTGGCCCCTCCACCCACAGCAAAATGGTGCTGCTGGGTTTGGGAGAGAGATTTTCCAGCAGCTCTCCTGCTCCAGTAGCAAAAATCCTCCCTGGACACAGCTGGTCCTGCCAGGGAACCTGTGTCTGCCCTGGCACAGAGCAGAGCAGGCGAATACCGAACCACAACCACATTGCTCCCTTCTGGCACCGTGGCACAAGCCCGACATGCTGTCAGCCTGCAGACCCCTGCCCCAGCCATGTATTGGAGCTTCTTGGTGCTCTGAGCATCTGTTCACTGATGAAGAGTTTTGAGGTCTGGGGTGTAAGTGCAAGGAGGGAAGCAACAGGGTACCAGCTTTTAGGATCCAGCCCTGATGATGCCAACATCCTGCTGGGGAGGCTGGGGAGGTGCATTGCAGGTCAAACACTATCACAGGGCTGACACCTATGAGGTGAGCTGATGCTAGCAGGACAGACCCAGCTGACAGTGTTTCTGGTTTAAATCCATGCCTGCAGGCAGAGGCGAGAAGTTACGTTAAGGAATATTTGCTGATGTGGCAGTAGAGGAGGGCACCCCAAGCTCACCACCCCAGCTCACCACCCAGTACTGCAGACCCCACCTCCTCCAGTGCCGTGAGCCTGCAGCTTCTGGAGTCTGGGACTACACGGCAGGAGCTCTGGGTGGACAGACTGGCAGACACACAGCCCTGCTGTGCTCATCCCCAGGCCAGGACAATGGGGCTGGTCCCTAACTTCCTCCAGCTGAGCCGAGCAGTGAAGTAAAATGGCCTGTAATTCTGCTGTGTCCCTGTTCCAATACATTTTTTCTGTAATACATATAAACTGGAGCTCCCTGGAAGTTTGCCACAAGCTCAGCCGCCTGGTGCTGATGAGCAGAGAGCTCATCCCACTCCTCACTTCTCCCTCCAAAAGCCAAGCACTTAACTCCCAGATTACTGTAACCGTCAACATCTGCACTTATCGGAAAGGACTTGGCATGTGACTCAAAGAGAGACGAGGCAATGACCAGAAACTTCAAATCCTGAGCTGAAAACATGGTTTTACTAGAAGTACACTTCCACCCCATTTCAGCACCTGAGGCTGTATCTCGCCTGCTCTGGCAGATGAGTTTCAGTCACACCACTGAATATCATCATCAAACAAGCATTAATTAACCAAGCAATTGATGGCACAGCATTTAAGGGCTGTGCTTGGGAGCTCCTAGAAGCAGGGAGCAGAGGTTTAAAGCATCACTCCACAACCCAAAAGGCATTTCCAGAGCAAGCAGCAGTAAAAGCACGGGGATGTGTGGTCACCCAGCATGGGTGTAAATGACAGCTTCCCTGTTAATCAGAGCACAGTAAGAAACACCAAACAGAAATGAGCTCACCAGCATGGCTGAGTGAAGATCCCAGCACGTGAGGATCGAGCGTGTTCTCATCATGATGGCCTCTTGCTCTCCTGGGATTTCCAGTCCCTCCTTGTGCCCAGCTTGTAAGGCCTGGGAAATTCAGCAGCGGCGCCACAGTTTCACCAGGTGACTTACAGTTCTTTTCCTTTGGCTTTCATTCCCTCACTGCTCCCTGCTTTCTCGTGCAATTGTTGTGCTGGGCTGAGGTGCTGCCACTCCTGAAGTGCTCCTGGCACGGCTTGCTGCTGCTGGAGAGTCTGGATGAGACGGAGCAGATCCTATCACCAGCTGAGGCTGGGAAAAGATTTTATTACATTTTCCTTAACTGTGACATAGCTTTGGCTCCCCACAGTACAAACTCCTTCCCTGAATATTACAAATATCATATCCAGATAGTTATGTATTGATATATATCTTATAGTTGTACAAAATTGTTATATAGTTATTCTCTCCAGAATAAATGTTAAGTCAAGCAAGAGCTGAGTCAAGGTGTTACTTCTTGCAATCCATTCAAGTTTTTGGTTTTGATCTTCTTTTATGTTCATAACTAACTTTTCAACAAGAGGCAGCTGTGGAATGTTATATTCTTTGACAGAAAGATGACTAACTGGGTTGCAAGAGCTATTGCAAAGACTATGCAGGTGTCCATAGGCTGTTGCTTGTGTCTTTTGTTAAGACAACTCTTCCCTACTTTTATTTGTACCGCTTGGGTGAAGGAAGTGCGTACTACTCAGAGTTACCTATTTGCATGAAAAGAGAACTAGTAGCTAAAAAGCAAGTTTTGCCCAAGAAGATCTGAAACATGATGCACTTTGAAAGAAAGTAATGTCTTGCTCTACATAATGGTTTGCATTCTGAGGCTCTCAAGGACCCTTTAAAAAGAGTTCTCAGGGACATTCATCTCTCACTGAAAATATCCTGCCACCTTCAAAAAAAAAAAAAGTTACATTCTTCCATAACTAAAAAATTCATGTCAAAAAATGAGCAGATGATTTGGGCTTGTTCTCAAGATTCCAAAGACACAAATGAACTTCCCAGGCAGCAGCAGAAAGGAATGAGATGGGTGACTCAAACTAAGTTTGATATTCATCAGCTGCTGTCTAACTTCTCTTCACAGACTCACAATATGGTGAGCCGTGATTAGCAGACATGTCCTCCTTATAAGCAGCAAGAAGTTCTCCAAGTGTGGAACCCCATCCCCAGTCACAGTAGCAGACCACATCAAAATAAGGAAAGAATATCGCTAGAAAAGGGGGAATCATTATGGATCAGAAATTACAAATATTTTCTAAAATTAGCTTCCACTTTATCTTGAATAACAGTTATTTCAGTGGGTGGGTCTTACAGTAGAGAATCCATCCTCTGATAAAACATGGGACATTCTCTCTCTGTCATCACAGAGTTGCGTCTAGAGTCCTAGATTCTGTAACTTTCAGGGCAAATACCTTTAAAATGTGAGGTAAAGGAGCATGCAAAGGTTATGGGACAGCAGACACTAACTGTCTTAGCCCCAGCCTCTAAAACTCAGTGAGGCAGAGACGTTTTTCCTGCTGGTTTAATAGCTCGCCAGCTGACTGGCATAGCACCGAGAGTGTATCTGGAATCTAGGATGGTCTCCACCTTTGGCTTTAGCCAGGGTAGAAGCACAAGGACTACATGGGCTCTATCTCTTCATTACCATTTTGGCAGGAGGTGATGCTCGTGCAGGATAAGTTGTGATCTTGGTCAAGCGTACCTGATCTTGACTTTCATTTTTCTCCCTACCCTGCTCCTTCACCCCTGTTCTCACTTATACGGAGTTTGTGATCACTACAAGTTTGAAATAAAGGGGATTATCTGAATTTAAGGCCAGAATCAACCCTAAAATCACCTAGTCTGACCTTCCATATAGCTTAGATGTTTATAATTCTTCACATATTGGAACTTTGGGTAAAGACAGCTCGATAGATCTTGTCTTCCAGAAAGTATTGGGGATTAAATATTTACCATTTGTTTAGGAAACTTGTTCCCAAGTTAATCAATGTCACTGTTGTTACAGAAAATACCACTTCTTGTATTTAAAACTAACACTGGCTTAAGCTCGCAGTCACTGCATCTTGTGTGCTACTTCACAGAGCTGTTGCAAAGCTGGCATTTTCTCCTTATGAAAGTACTTACACTTATAAGGTGGCACTTCTCTCTCTTTTTTTTTTTTTAGTATCTGTACAGACTGTACTTTTAAGCTTCCCAATGTCAAGCATGTTCCTCTGATCACTGATTAATTTTTAGCGTTCTCTTCAACAGGTTTTTAACTTTTCAGATGCTTTAAAAATATCCAGAGTAATTAACAATTTACATTCTTCCTCCTGCATAAGGCTTTCAATATGCATGCCAAAAAGATTGCAGTAGTGCTTTTTACAGTTTCGCATTGATTGTCATGTTGATTTCTTTGTCCTCCACTACCCTAAAATGGTTTCTGGTGACAGTTTTCCCCCCCACACGCAGTCTGTTGCTATAGATAGCTTTCTTCCTTAATAGCTATAAAACTTTGCTTTCTTTCCCTGTATTACTAAAAACAAAATAAACCCCTCTCAAGACTGACATCTCCATGTAAGGATCCAGGCTGCCAAAATACCCCACAGTGTCTTGTAAAACTGCTCTGTTTTAATCTTTGTTTATTATTGTGTCACTGATGATATTTTGAACAGCTCCTTGTCTCTTTTTTGCTAATGTCTGTGTTGTCCAATTTCACATTAGTCTTGCAGTGAAACCTGAAAGAGAACCTGGGAGCAAAAGAATATGACCTCATTTTCCCTTTCACCCATCTTCCCAACAGACTGACTAGACAGGGAATGGGAACAGATGAAGAAAACACCCGTCAGTCTGCCGATGAAGAGAAAGGTGCAACAAGAAGCCCTAGCTCGTGTTTGGTGCCTAGCCTTGGACACAGGAAAGAGCACAGGCTTGTTTCGTTCCTACTATGCTGCAGGCAACCTGCTGTGCTCCTCAGGGCCACCAGGCCAGTCACAGCGTTCAAGAGCAACTTGACAGGATTGCGTGGCTCTTACCTCACCTCAGAGGACTTACTAGATATCTTAAACATGCCAGCAGTACCACACTATCAGCTATTTTTGCTGCTAAGGAATGTTCCGTGCTCCGCTGAGATAATTGGTGACTCTCTGACTTCTTTATATCCTGATTCCCCAAGAACTTTGGGGTTTTAGCAGAGAGTCCTTGGCTCCATCCCACCGGCGATTCAGATGGGATTTCTGTGAATACTTTTAAGTATTATTCACAGAATAGGTTCTCATAGATGTCACCCCGTTTGCAACTGTCCTGGAAGTTACAGACTTCAGTCATATGGATGATCCATATCATCAAAAAAACCAAACCCAAAACTAAAAATAGGAAGACAGAAGTCTATACTATGGACAATTTTATATTTATGTTTCCTTTCAGAGAGCAGAACTTTATAAAACTACCTTTCATAACAAAAAAGTCTACAAGTGACACTGGCATTATTTGCAACAGCAGCTGTTCTCTGGAAAGTGGCCCTGCAAAGTCCTTACCAGTTTCTACTCAGGAACAATTTAAACATATATAAACATATATATGCTGGCTGCTGGCTGCTATCTTACAAACGATGTCAACCATAACAATCCTTTCAAGTCATTTCAGCATGTGTTTCTGATCAAAGCAGGTATAATCTCTTGATGCATTAATACTTCCTGTTCATCACTCTGAATATTCTATGGTGATGCACCTGGTGTGAAATTAAACAAGCCAAACTACACTCTTGCCCCTTTCCTTGTCTTGCTCCTCCGGACATACCTATATGTAATTTAGGAATTACCTATATGAAGCACTTGATTAGAATTACTGTCTTAGTAAACACTTATGTAACAGATATTCTATTCCAAAATAACTCAGGTCTTCTTTTTCCAGAATAAATAAATATTGTGCTTTGGAAGTGTACACAGTTTCATAAGGAAAGGTAACATGACATCACCAGGAGCCCTTCAGGAGTAAGTGCTGAGCAGATTATCCATGAGTGGGTATTTTAGCCACATTTACTGCATGGATAAGCTGTTACTTCATCCTTTCAGCTCCTAAGGAACGCACTAACAAGACAGACCGTATCTGATGCTTTTTTACCATCCTCCTATCCACCTCAGCAGAAGCCAGAATTACCAGCATATTATATGCAGTGTATCATTGGAAATAATAAATCCAGGGCAATTCTTCAGGGACATTCCAATAAATCTTGAAAATGTAGCCTTTGCTTCAAAATAAAAGCCAAAGGTGAATAGATTGTTTTCCAAGGATTAACTGTGTGTGATGTTTTACCTTATAGCACAGGGTATCAACAGAGGTAATATATTGGATTAGAGAAGTCGCTGATCAGTTCAAGTTTAAAACCACTAAAAAGGCCAGGTTTAAAACCACTAAACTAATAGTTTATTATTTCAGATCTGTTAGTTGAAAATGATTTTAAGGAACAATACCAAATACCCCTCTGCTATGGTAATCAAAATTAAAAACTTGGAAAGTTCCAGATAAAACTTATGATCTTTCCTTACTAGACCAGAGTTCCTTTCCAAAATACAGCTAGTATAGCTAGGCTGGAAACATAATATTTATTACTCTGTTCCAGGTAGAGGTAACTCGCGAGATAAGGATTTTCTCTCCCCTGGAAGATCATCTCATCTCCAATATATGTCAGTTTTAAAAGTCTTAGGGGATGAGTCCTTTGAGAAATGTGCTAAAAGGGAAGGACCTTCATTTGGAGGAATGTAGATTTATGACTTTATAAGGTACTATAAGGTGTCTATAACTCTTTTCTGTATTTTGCCTCAGAAGATGGAGCTTTGAGAAGGACTTGCATACTGAACTTCTCAGGCATAAATACAACATAAAAGCGGATTCATTTGCAATCCTAATAAGATTTTAGTGAAGAAAACATATGTGAACATAAAAAAAAGTCTATGGAGTAAATGACTGTCAAAACAAACAGTATCACATTTAAGATAAATATCTTAATCTATATCTCAAGATCTTAAGATTTGGTACACTGGAGAGTCCATTCTCTTTTAAAAATTAACCTTAGTTTAGGTTAAGATACTCTTGAAATTAGTACTCAACCTTATCGTAATTTTGGCCACAGTGTACTTCTAGAGCAAATTTCTTGGAATGTCACCACAAGAAATTGAAGAACTTTTGCAAATGAAGACAATACCTTTGCAGTTGTCTGTGATATCCATTTGTAGAACCTCTTGGCTAGAGTCGTGCTGAAGCACATAAAACTTCTTAATATCCATCAGAGCTAAAATACTCTGGGCTTACTTCACTTAAGCTAATGGAATTGAGGATTTCTTGGGGATGGTTTTGTAGTTTTTGGCAAATACTTTATTTGCAGGAGAACGCAGTTTGGGTTATATTAAGACTATTCAAGAATTTGGAGCTAATTTCACAACCAGTAAAAATAGTTTGTAAACTAGTTTATAATCAAAGAGTATGACTCTGCTATGGTTTTTGGAGTGAGGCACAAGTAAACAGAACTATCACACACAAAATTAAAAGGAAAACAATACCTTATTGTATCTTTCAATTCAGTCAGCCACTCTGTAGCAACGTTGAATTAAAAACCATAATACATGATTTAGAGCAGGATTGGAATCAAAGTCGCAGGAAATGGCTCTGATCAGACTCCTGGTAGGTATTCCATGTTAAACTCATCTCAGTATCTCAACGTGAACATAGTTTCTCTCTTTTTGGACTGCATATAAGGAAATGGTAAAAAGATGGGGAATTGCTAATTTTGGAGTTCATTAATGATGTGAGCGGTCTCTTGCAAAGAAAGATTCACCCCTACTCTCAGTCAGGCATAATGAATATTAGAACCCGAGTTTCTCACATCTCTGTGGGAGGCCATCTCCATGGCGCTCATAAAGCTGTCCCTCAGGTTTGTTTTAAAAAGTAGCCCTGCTGAAGAAACCTGTTTTGTAGAGTAGAACATAAAACTGTGTTTAAGTGGATTCCACACACACACACACATCCCAACTTTATTTCAGTTCACTGAACTTACTGTGCATCTCTGTTTACCTGATGAAATCATCTACCAAAGGCCTTGGTAGCCTGGGAAGGTCATCACTGACTGGAAGCTAGACATTATTCCAATTTTCAAGAAAGGTATGAGGGAAGATCCTGGAAACTATGGACTTGTTAGACTAACCTCAGTACCTGGAAAAATATGGAGAAAATAATACTAGCTGCCACTGAAAAACATTTAAAGAATAATGCAATCGTTAGGCACGGTCAGCATGTTCGCAAAGGGAAAATACTGTCTAATAAATCTGACATCCTTCCACTATAATGTCACCCACCTAGTGGATGAAGGAAAGGCAGTAGATGCAATTTTTCTGGATTTTAGTAAGTCTTTCAATACTGTTCCTCACAGAAGCTTTCTGGACACAATGTCCAACTGTGATACGAGCAGGTACACAATATGCTGGTGAAAAAACTGGCTGGACAGCAGAGCTCAAAGGGTTCTAGTGAATGGGGCTACATCTGGCTGGCAATTGATCATTAGTGGTGTTCCTCAAGGCTCAGTTCTAAGGCCAGTCCTGCTCACTGTATTCACCAACGACCTGGATAAAGGAGTTGAAAGCACCATTGACAAAATTGCTGGCTATACCAAACTGGGAGGTGCTGTTGACTTTCTCAAGGGACAAGAGGCCTTGCAGAGACATCTAGACAGGTTGGAGCATTGGGCTATGATTAATGGGATGAAATTTAACAACAACAAAGGGTGAATTCTGCACCTGGGACAGAGCAATGATGGATACAAGTATAAACTGGGAGGGGAATGGCTGGAGAGCAGCCCTGCAGAAAGGGATCTGGGGGTGCTGGTTGGCAGGAGGATCCACAGGAGTCAGCAGTGAGCCCTGGCAGCCCAGAGGACAAACCACATCCTGGGGGGGATCAAACACAGGTAAGAGAGTGATCAGTCAAGAGAGGTGATCATCCGGCTGTATTAATGGTTGGCGCAATCTCACTTTGAGTATTGGGTGCACTTCTGGGCTCCACAGTTTAAGAAGGATGTGAAGGTCCTTGAATGTATTCAGAGGAGGGCAGCAAAGTGGGTGAAAGGGCTTGAATGCATGTTCTGTGAGGAGTGGCTGAAGATTTCGGATTGCCTAGTTTGGAGGAAAGGAGACTAGGGGGTGACCTCTACACTTCCTGAGCAGGGGAAGTGGAGAGGAAGGTGCTGATCTCTCCTCTCCAGTGATAGGATGTGTGGGAATGGTTCAAAGCTGTGTCAGGGGGGGTTCAGACTGGACTTTAGAGAGCATTTTTTTACTGGGAGGGTGGTCAAACACTGGAACAGTTTTCCTAGAGAGGTGTTGATGCCCCAAGCCTGTCAGTGTTTGAGAGGCATTTGGACAATGCCTTTAATAATACGTTTTAACTTTTGATCAACCCTCAAGCGATCAGACAGTTGGACTAGAGGATCATTGCAGGTCCCTTCCAGTTAGATCTATACTATTCTATTTTATTCTATTCTAGTTTAAAAAGAAAATTAAACTGGATTTCAGCATGAAAAAGCCCTTAAACTATTTGTGTTGTGAGACAACAGAGAAGGAGGTGAATACTGGTCGAAAGGTCACTTGTTCTTGGACCCACTTGGACAGGCTAACTGAGGTCAATGGGGTTGGACGAGTGTCGCTGGGAGTAGGATTTAGCTCATAAAAATGCAACGGCTGTGGGCTGTTTGTGTTACATAATAAACCTTTAGATAAAGCTGTTAGAAAAAGCCACTCTTAAAAATACAGTCACTTATGGTAATGACTACTTTCCCAATACTTTATTAGCAGTGCTGCATTCCTCAGCGTGTTATCTATGTAATCATCTAGAAGAATGTCCCAGACGGTTCTACATGAAATTCCAGTTTCTGCTAGGTAGTGGGGTGCTTTTTAGATATCTGAATAAACAACGTTGGTGTAACATGTAACATGAACACACCACTGATAGCACTTGGCCTTACCTACATCAGGAATGTGTGTATTGTTGAAAAATTTTACGCATTTTCTAATATATGCATAAACTAATGATTTGTAATAATTTTTAAATGCATAATGAATATATATAGACATACAAAATCATTGAAATAAATAAAAACCTCTGGAATATCGACTCAGTCCAGCTTTTAATGCAACTGAGAATTACAACATATCTTACTCCTTAGGATACAGTCAAAATTTTTAATCAACTTTGACCTACTGAAATGTGTGAGTTAACCAGAAGGGCAGCTCTACACTGCAGATTGCAACGTTGAAAATGGGGAGAGGTAATACAAGTTACCCGAGGTCACGCACCACAATTGAAATTCAGCGTTACATGATGCTTGTAATGATTTTCCTTTTTATTATGTGAAACTAGGGTAACATAGCCTTGGCCTTGGCCGTACCGTGACGCGATGGCAGCTCACTAACTCCGCGTTCTGTCCGAGGACATGGCCTGTGACACAGATGATGCAGAAAGACGTCAGGGGGTTTTTAAATGCTGATGTTAGGATCTGCTCATGAGGTGTACAAGGCAGTTGATGGTGCCTGTTGTGGTGGGGTGGCGGGGTTGGGGGGTGGG
>NW_010391338.1:0-1185 GCF_000710305.1 Buceros rhinoceros silvestris | reverse complement strand
TCAGCCAGAGCTCCGTTACGTGTCGCGACAGGGGGAGACATAATAACCCAGGATGAGGAAAAGGCTGAGGTACTGAATGCCTTCTTTGCCTCAGGCCCAGCTGACTGGAAGTTGGCAAATGTGATGCCCATCTACAAAAAGGGCCAGAAGGAGGATTTGAAGAACTACAGGCATGTCAGTCTGACCTTCGTGATGGGGAAAGGTGTGGAGTGGATCGTCTTGAGCGCCACTGTGCAGCAGGTACAGGACAATCAGGCAATCAGGTCCAGTCAGGATGGGTTTATGAAAGGCAGGTCCTGCTTCACTAACCTGATCTTCCATGACAAGGTGACCCACCTAGCGCATGAGGGAAGAGCTGTGGACATTGTCTACCTAGGCTTTAGCAAAGCTTTTGGCACCATTTCCCACAGCACTCTTCAGGAGAAACTGGCTGCTCATAGCGTGAATGTGTGTACTCTTTGTTGGATAAAAAAACTGGCTGGATGGCCAAGCCCGAAGAGTGATGGTGAACGGAGTTAAATCCAGTTGGTGGCTTTTAACAAGTGGTGTTCCCCAGGACTCAGTATTGGGGCCTGTTCTCTTTAACATCTTTCTCAATGATCTGGATGAGGGGATTGAGTGCACCCACAGTAAGTTTTCAGATGGGCAGCTGGGCAGGAATGTTGATCTGCTTGAGAGTGGGCAGAATCTACAGAGGGATCTGGGACCAATGGACTGAGGCCAAAGGTACAAGGTTCAACAAGACCAAGTGTTGGGTTCTTCACTTGCGTCACAACAACCCCCTGCAGCTTTACAGGCTTGGGGAAGAGTGGCTGGAAAGCTGCACAGCAGAAAAGGATCTGGGGCTGTTTGGCTCCAGCCAATTGAGTATGAGCCAGCAGTGCACCCAGGCGGCCAAGAAGGCCAATGGCATCCTGGTTCATATAAGAAGTAGTATGGCCAGCAGGACCAAGACAGTGATTGTCCCCCTGTACTTGGCACTGGTGAGGCCACACCTTGAATACGATGTCCAGTTTTGGGCCCCTCAGTACAAGAAGGATATTGAAGTGCTGGAGCATGTCTGAACAAGGGCAACAAAGCTGGTGAAGGGTCTAGACCACAAGTCCTCTGAGGAGCGGGTGAGGGAACTGAGTTTGTTTAGTTTGGAGAAAAGCAGGCTGAGAGGAGACCTTATTGCTCTCTACA
>NW_010391337.1:5297-38169 GCF_000710305.1 Buceros rhinoceros silvestris | reverse complement strand
CTCGCAGCGGGGCGAGCAGCGGGGGCTGGGCAGCCCCGGTCCCGCTCGCCCCCGCCGCTAGCTCCGCCTTAACGCGCCGCCTACGGAGAGAATCCGGGAGAAGTGAAAGGCCGCCTCGGATGCAGGATAAGCGGTGTCTGACCTTGATTCCTTTTCCGAAGCGACCTTTAAATCACAAGTTATTAGTGGAAGGTTTAAAAAATAATTCGGCATTTCATTGTTGGTGCGTGGATGTACTTGCAAGTCCCGTTTTTCCTCTCCCGTCAGCGGCGTTTGCAATCCCAAATTAAATCGTGAGGAAGGATGAGTACTCTGCCCGGTTTTCATTTGCTCTGTTTATTTTGCTTAATTAATACTACGGTGCCGGGAATGTCAAGGGCAAGTATTTTGATTAGTTATTAAACATGGGTACTAGTTTAATTCACTGTCTGAAGCAGCTCTCCCTCACAAGGAGGGACACACACAGACACGAAGATAGAGTATAATGTCCATTAAGGATTATTAAAAAAGAAGAGGAGGAAGATTCAACACAGATTTTAAAGCGAATGCTGCTACTTAACAGCTGGGGGAGAACTATAAAATGGGAAGAGAAAAATCAAGCCATCAGGAAAGCCATCATCTTGTGAAGAAACAAAAAAATCTGTCCCAAAAGTGCTAATTACTATATCCCTACTAATAATACTTAGCTTCCCCACCCCCCAGCTTCACTTCTTTTTCTAAGATCCTGATCTTTCTTTCTTCTAACTATAGGAATGTTCTCATAAGTTTCAAAAGGTACAGCATTAAATCCTAATGGTTTACACAACTTCTGAGTTTCTTTTAACCTGGTTCATAGTCCTATAAGACAAACAGAAAGAAAGGATGTTATTTACATTGCAAGCTGCTTGCAGCACAAACAGCTTTGCTCTTACAGCTGTTCAAAGGAGCGAGTAAACGATGTCCAGTCCTGTTTTCCCAATGGCATTACTTTAGAGAACACTTCAACGTGTTGCAACAATTTCTGCCTGAGTATTTAGGTGCTGCCTCTGTTAAAAACACAGTGCTACCCTGATACCATAGGAGGTGTATCACAGTGCATATACAAACTGTGATGTTAGCAGAAGTTAGGTGTATTTCTAAGGGCTCTTAGCCATAGGTGTCTGTGAATCAACTAACAAGTCTATCATTAATACTGAAGAAGAAATACATGTCCTTGACCTGTTGCTTCTAGAAGGAAATTAGTTGTTTGGGTTTGGGGTTTTGTGAGGGTTCGGAGATTGGTTTTTTGTTTTTTGGGTTTTTTTGTCTGGTGTTACTTCAGCAGCTATGTAACAAACATGAATATGTTAGGCAATGAGTTTGTTTGAGTTGTGTTTATATTGCCTCCCAATTGTAAAATGTTAATTATTGGAAGAAGAGAGCAAATACAAATTAAAAAAAGATAAAGGATTTAAAATTAATGAAGAACATAGGTATGGCAGGCTAAACATACTATCTCAAAACTATGAAATGCAGAATCATGGTTCTGGTTTAGTGTTTTCATGGTTCTGTTCTAGTGTTTCATGAAAAAGAGGAGAATGTCAATAATTTAATAGTATATGTGAAAACTTGGGATGCTGTATTCAGAAATAGAACTGATGCCTAGAGTTAATGTTGCCAGCACTTTCTGTACAAGACTCCATTTGGTTTTACTTTATTAAACCTTTGCTGTTTGGGCTGGATTTGCCTCTGCAAGATCCTAGCTCAGGTTGATTTTTTTTTTTAAAGCTCCAGCTGAAGTTCAGTCATATGTAGTCTGAAAAATAGGTATTTTTGCTGTCTACAAAACCCAAAAACTTCAATGGGTTCCAGTAAGTAGAAGGTAGACATACAGCCCCTCTCCAAAACACAAACCCAACCTCAACCTGCATGCTATGCTCAAGAGAGATGTGTTTGCATCTTAAATTCTCCAATGATTTCATCTGTAATGTGCATGCATTTACAGCTTCTGCGTCTGAATGAACTGTGTATCAGCAAATGGATGCTTGGCATGCTCCACCCTCTGCCTCTTGGCCACCCAATGTTCCTGAAACCCGGGGGTGCCTGTTCTGGGCAAGAAAGGGAACAAGGAGATGTCCCCCCTGTCTCAGAGATATTCTGCTGAAGGAGCATGGGAGAAACAGCCCATGTGGTGGGACTACTTGATCCTAAGGCATCACCAGACATTAAGGGTTCAAGGATTAGGAAAGCAGCCTGGGCTTCAAGGAGGGCAAGGAGGGCTAGAAGGGAGGAGGTAGAGACAGTGCAAGTGTACAAAGATAGATTAAGTAAATAGGGGCAAAATGCAAACAGACAACAAGGAAAAACCAAAAAAACAGAGTTCATAACAAAGTAACAAGCACCATTGCCTCAGAAATTTGTCTTTGGCTTAAGGAGTACTGTGACCGTATTTTTCCTTTAGTGAATGGGTATGAAATCAGCTGGAAAAATCTCTGCCTGGCCTCCCTGGGGGTGTGTGTGGGGGGTCAGTCTGTGCAAGGAACAGCTACTGAGACTATTAGTTCAAGTGATAAGGATCTCCTCTGTGTCACTACGAAGACCTGACCTTTGCTGATGACATAAGTTGCAGGTCAGTGTAATTTCACACTATGTGCATTTCCACTGTACAAATTACTCATTTGAAATATCTGAATGACTTACTTGGATTCAGGTTTGGAACTCATGTTGATGAATGAAATGAATTACAAGGACCTTCTTAACGTATAAGATATTACAAGCTTGTTAAATAGTCCCAAATACCACATGGAAAGCACCCAAATTCATCTTACCATCCATGGACAGTTGCAATGAATCTCAATCAGTCTGTACATGAAATCTCTCCTAGGAAACGTGAAAAAGTATACTATCTCCAAATCTGACAGAGATGTTCGCTACTGGAGAACATATCATCGCTTATGAGACCCCATATGCTAATATCACAAAGACCATACAATTATCGCAAGGGAATTAATACTGTCATATTCAGTAAAAAATCAGTATGGAGTTAAAATGCAATAAATAAATAGTGAAGCTTCTAAGAAGTACTGACTGCCTGCTTCATTTCCTTGGAGAGGCAGGGATTCTCTGGAAACGTAGCTCATGCTCATGTATTATTATGCCACCCTTAACGTTATTCAGTACATATGTAGAAACAGCTGAATTAAATCAGTCTAAATCTTGTCATTTCCAGCCTTCTAAGTGCTACGCTTTGAAACAACATCTTTTAAAATTCAATGTCTTATTCTACATATAACTTAAAATAGAACAGTTCTAATGTAAAGTGTTTCCAATTAATAGTATTTTTCTAAGATATGTAAGGATGTTATAAAAGTGGATACTGCAGCAATTAATTTCTAAAATGACACCTCATTTTTCAACAGAGGTATTTTTTGTTAGGATGTCACTACAGCATCAGCATTTACCCCTTCTCTGTTGATTTGGGGTTTTTTTCCCCCTCCGCTTTGTGTTTTGAATATTATAACTATTTTTTCCCTTGCTCTCTCTGCCTTTTCTGTTTCTCTCTCTCTCTCTCTCTCTCTCTCTCATCCATTGTACCACCTGCATCAATAGACCACAGACTCAAAGAATAATTTAGTCTGGAAGAGGACCTTCACGAGTCATCTAGACCAACCTGCTGCTCAAAACCAGGTCTAATCAAATCAGATTGCTCAGGGCCATGTCCACTCAGCTTGAACATCTCCAAGGATGGAAATCTCTCAGCCTCTCTGGGCCGAAGTGCTATGGTTTTTGAATGCCCAGCTGGTAAAAAAGCTTCTAACATCTAATCAGAAATTAATCAATTTTCCCCTATTAATTTTTGACCCATCTCTGTGCACCTCTGTGAAGAGTCTGGAACCAGCATTTTTGTGTCCTCTGGTCAGGAAATATTAAGACCTTCTTGATCCTTTACTTTCCTTCTGGGTTCAACAAACCCATCTCTCTCAACTTCTTCCCATACATCGAGTGCTGTGGCCATTTGCAGGACTCACTCCAGTATGTCAATATCTTTGCTGCACTGGGGAGCCAAAATTCTGGGCAGAGCAATCCAGAAATGGACTTGCAAGTGTTGAATAAAGGTGGCAGATCACCCTTCAGGACCTGCTGGTTACGGTCTTGCTAAGAAAGCCCAGGGTGCTGTTGGCCTTTTTTCCTGCAAGGACATGTTGCTGGCTCTTGTTCAGCTTGCTGCCCTACTTGACCACCAGGTTATTTTCTGCAGAGCTGCTTCCTAGCTGGTCATACCCCAGCCTGTACTGATGCATGAGATAATCCCCACCAAGCCAAGGTGCCAGATTTGCATATGCATTCTTGAACTTTGTGAGATTCCCACCAGACCGTGACTTCAGCCTGACCAGGTCCTTCAGAATCACAGTCCTGTCCTTCAGTGCATTGGCTGTTCCCCACCCCTCAGCTCGGTGGTGTCCACAAATTTGCAGAGAGTGCTCCTCATGCTGTCATAAGTCACAGCTGCAATGACTGTATTCCTACACAAGGATCCTTCCAATACAGAGAGCTGCAGCGATTGGCCTGAACATGATAGACGCTGCATAGAGGGGAAACAAGCCTTTTCTCCCCTCAGTCACGAACAAGACTCTTACATGAGAGCAGTAAAAAGCGGTTGAAGTCCGGTCCCATATGCACCAAGCTGCCTGACACCTCTGTTCTTCAATTCTTGGCAGATTTGATAGGAAGAGCTCTGTGGCAGATGTCACCTGAGTAGGTTCCAGCACTGCAACCTTTAAACAAGTATCCATGCAAGCAAGATGTTGATTTCTGTGGGACTTCTCCATTATGCAGAGTATCTTAGGACTAGACCGTGCGATAATAGCAGTAGTACTGAGGCAGCAGTTATCTTTCCCTGAAGTGGGTTAGGTCTGAATTATGCATGGGTTGAGGTTGCTGCTGCTAGCATGCTTGGTTTTAAATTAGATTCTAAAGCCAAATAGCACCCAAACTGGGAAGTACATCATCACCTAAGAGCCACTGCATTTTCCTTAAGCACAGTCAACTGTCACTATGCAGCAGAAGTGGTTTAATACCGGCTGTGCCACAAAGTGCACAGTCAGTGAGAAAAAATGAGGCATGGAAAAAGTTTATCTTAGTAGGAATAGAAAATACTGTTATTTCCATACCAGAAAGCAAAATATCATTTGAAGACTGCTATGAAGCTGAAAATGACATACTAAAGAAAATAAAAAAGTAGGTAGAAACTACTCTTTGCAACAAGTGGTAGATATACCAAGGGAAAATATGTGGTTAAGCTGGTGACACACAGGAAACTCAATGTGACTGATTTATCCAAAAGTGAAGTTTTAATATCCTTTGTTATCTGCAGAGGCTGGGATTGTAAACATGTTATCTACTAATATATCGTCACCTCATATGGTCAAATGAGCTACTGCAAAACCTCCCAGACATCAAATCCAAAAAAGTGTATTTGTTCTGCTCGTTGATGCCTGTTAGAAATTCTTTCACAATGTTTTGAATCTTTCCCCAAATCGTTGTCATTTGTACAACTGACTGAGTGCATTTCCTTACTCATATATTTTACACTTCTCGTATGCCCTCGAGCATCAACAGAAATGCATTTTTCAGTGGCTAGATTGATGTTGCTGATTTTTTCAATGCATTTGTAACATGACATTCTTCGGTTTTGTTTTGTTTTGTGCCTTTTTTTTTTTTTTCTCCTGGTACTCTACTTAAAATGGGAAAGTATTTGGAGGGGGCAAGCTTGTTCATTTTATTCTGCTGTATTAAGAGGATGCCTCTAACTGCAATGTTAGAGCTAATCTAATTACAGTTAATGACAAAAATGAGCATTTGGAAAAAAGAGATATATGGGAATTTACAAAACGCAGCAAGAAGTCAGGATTTGCACTCTATCTATGCACCTCGAGTGCTTTGGTTAACATGAAGGTCACCTAGAAAGCCGTTCTTAGACAGCAGGCTTACCTCGGACCTAGCTCCCCTGCTAGTGGAAAGGACAGCCAAGACTGGAAGTGTTGCTGCTGTTGCAGCACCAATCCCAGGTCTGTGCTCCCTCAGGCTTTTACCTTCCTGTGGTCCATTTGACACAACAAATTCCAGGCACAGAATGTCCCCAGGCAGCAGTCCTGCAGTTCCCTCTTCCTACGCTTCCGTCTCCTTACATTTCCTCTCTTTCTGTGTTGTGTTTAAGTAGAAATGCAGATGAGGAAGGGCAGCTAATGCTTGTTGAGGACAATCTTGGAGGCTAATTCTAAATATCCTTTTGCAAGGCTATTGTTTTTTATTATTATGTGGGAGAATTCCAGACCTACCCTTCATGCTGCCTCCAAGCAAATTGTTCAGCTTTCTCCTAAATGAAAGGAAGGAAAGTCTCCTGGCTGGTTTTTTGGATACCCTGAGAATCTATAATATATGTTTTAGCCCCTCCTCAATCATGTAGTCCCTTTTACCAGATTAACTTCATGCATGTTTGACATTTAAGAAAAAGAAAATGGAGGCCTAGCAGTTCCCTTTCCTCCTGCTCCCTCCTCCACGTTGTACACTCACTACTTGTTTTTAGCCAAGAAGTGGGGCTCTACAGCTCCAGTTGCTTTGTTGTTCGTGTTAAGACTGCCAGTTAAAAGATTTTCATTTGGCTTCTCTCAGTCAAATAAAAAGTAGTAAAAATAGAAGGGAAGCTTGCACTCAGAAATACAGCCAAGAAAGGCTTGCAGTGATCAGTCTTAAGAACTTAAAATAAACTCTTAAAAGAATCAAATACAAAGCTTCAGCAAATAGGGCAAATTTTTAGAAGATTTAGGATTAACATCTAGACATTTCTCTAGATCTATTTTAAAGAGATTTATCAAAAGCCTTCATTTTTATAAAGAAACAGTACACACAAAATCAAGTTTCAAAATTACTTGAAAACCAGAAAAATTAAAGTTTGAGCCAAAAAAAAATTTAAAAAGCTCTCTCATGGAAGATGACTGTTACACTTTCTTCTAATGTGTGCATCTCTCCATTGGCTGGCTAGGTAAATTGCGCAATCCCTTAATCCATTTAATCTGGTAAAAAAAATACTACTGGTAACATCACTGAGAAAACAGTGAGTCACTTTTCCTAAGTTTGTTTACCACAGTCCTGTGTTTGTTCCTTCACTGGATGTATCCACACTAAGAAAATGGAGAATGAAGGAGGCTGTCATGGTCTGTTGAGAGATGTCAAGGCATCTTTGATGTCTTCAAGATCCTTGTTCACTTGATGTAAAACATTTGTTATGAAACAAGGGACTGAAGAGCTGGTGAAGAATGTGAAATTAGTAGAAACAACAGTACAATACAACTTAAAAAAATTAAATTTGTCGTTCAGAAGACAAGAATAGCTCGCACCAATGTCCAGTGTATTAAATCTACCTTCGCTGGAGAACAAAGCATGTACCAGTCAATTGCTGGTTGAGAGGAAAGCCATACGTCAAATACAGTGTATGATAGATTGAAGAAAAATCACTTCGACTAGCATGAAAATTAAACCCAGTCCCAGATTCTTTGCATACCCCAAACTCTTATTGATTTGAGTAGATGAATTCGTTAGGAATGCAGACTAGGTGCAGACCAAGCAAAGGTAGTAAATATCCCATACCTCTTTGCAGTAGCATTTAATTCCCGTTTCTCCCCTTGAAACATTTGTTTTGGTATTGCTTTTTAAAAATCAATAAATAAAAAAAATGCAAGTTCCTTTTCAATTTTAGGAGTGCAGGAGTGTACTGAGATTTCCCCTTTTCTTTTATCATGCGCAGAAACGTTATATAATCCCCACAGCTTTACATACTTCTGAGAACAACCGCTGGCACCAGCACTGTTGGTTTTGCCCTGCTGCTGGAGTCTTGGCTGTAGGCAGCATATGCAGAAGCACACTCGAAACAGATGTCTGTGGTACGCTGCTCCTTCTGAGGTGAACTGTTACACACCTTCTGCACTGTGCCTCACCCCGTCTCCAAAACGTGAGTTAGAAACTACCTTTCTGTTTTGAGCAGGATTTAGGTGAAGGTCCCTATCGATGTGAAGAATGCAGGAGCCAATTCACAAATGGATGCAGCCTGAATGTAAAAGGAGCATTAGGAAGCGAGGGAGCCACATGCTGGATGCTTGCTTTTGCATGAAGATAGCTGCAGGGTGGCAGTGCAGGTCTGGGGTCTGAGAAGAACAGATTCCTTGGCCATGGTGCATCTTATGCCTGTCCCTCTAAAAATGGCATTTTAAAATCTGGCATCTCTAAAAACTGACTGGAAACAGTGATGCTATAGTGAAAATAAATTAAGAAAATTTAGAAAGAAGAGTGTGAGGCCAGATTTGATTGGAAGAGTTTGTTCTTTTTAACTTACATCATCTCTTGTCCCACTACACTGCCCTCCCCCTGGAACAGTGTGCTTGATAGGGAAGTTCTCGATGTGAAGGTCAATGGTTTTACAGCAGTGTTAGATCAGTCTCTCATCTAGAGCAGTTGACTTTACATTTTTTAAGTAGAGTGCAGTGACATAAAGGCATCCTGATACAAAAGAGAATGAAGTCTAGCATCTTTTCTGCTTAATAGCACCAATTCCCACTCTGGAAGGAGTATTTGCATACTTTAGGTTAGACATGTCTTCAGTGCCCTGGCAGACAGGGACAGATGTTTCCTTCTTTGCGCTCCATCTGGCAGAGAACAGGGCTGGAACTAGCCTCTCAGGCTGCCAGAAGAAAGTTAGCAAAGAGCAGAAACTTTTAACACTGCAGAATTTGGCCTGACTATCACCAATGAAAATAGAAATTAATTTCAAAGTATTTACCCATGATTCTCCACTTCTTGCTATTTTAAGTGAGTTACTCCATTTCGTTGTCTACAACCACCCAAAGTTTTAAATTTATGGGGTTTTTTGGTTTTGGCTTGGCTTTTTTTGTAAGTTTCAGCTGGATGGAAATTGTGTGACATCCTTGTGCGCTGGGATAAGATCCAACCTGTCTGTGCCATAATTATTTTCAAACCTTGCTGAATTGTGTAACAACTTTAGCTTAATGACAGTATTTCTGTTTAGCACATAAGCATCAAATGGTGCTGTGTATGAACAAATGTACCTGGATATGATAAACTATCATGTCCATTTGACTTGGGATGACTCCGTATCCCTTGCTTCAAAACTATTCAAATTAATGTTTGTCATACTGAATTTGTCTCCTCTTTCTACTCCAAGAAAGAAGCAAGAAGAATGTGTATTTCAAAACGTAGTAGCAAAACATTGGAGGTTTTTTTCAAATTGATTTTTTATTTAAAATTAATAAATTCAATTGCAAGAATAGTACTTCCCAGTGGGGGGACGACACAAAGGAATATTGTAAGAAGTAGAAATATCCATGCAATTTGGAGACAATAATTTCTGTCAAATGTGCAGTGGCCTTCCTATTTCAAAGCACTTTAAAATGATGACTCTGACCTCCACTCAATGCTTTGGTTTATTTCTTGTATTAATGAACCACTTGCATTTGGTCTTACTTTAGGTGGCTGTTACCTTTGCATTCGAGAACTTTAAAAGACAAAGGGCAATAGACACAAACTGGAACACAGGAAATTCCATCTGAACATGAGGAAAAACTTCTCTATTGTGAGGGTGATGGAGCACTGGAACAGGCTGCCCCAGGGAGACTGTGGAGCCTTCTTGTCTGGAGATGTTCAAAACCCACCTGGACGTGATCCTGTGCAACCTTCTGTAAGTGAACCTGCTCTAGCAGGAGGGTTGGACTAGATGATCTCCAGAGGTCCCTTCCAACCCTGCCATTCTGTGATTCTGTGATCAATGCAATACAATGGGCTTTGTAGTCCCTATGACAATGTTAAGAGTAATCTGTTGTAGAAACTCAGATACACTCGTATCACTGAATTCAAAGGATTAGATATCTGACGGTGTAAGTGCTATCTGTGATTGACGTGGAAAAGACAGATTTTACATAAAGACACAAAAAATTGATGCTCATTTAATAGGCGTATTGTATTAAAAAAACTCACATTTAAAGGAGAATGGAAAGAGCACAGGGAAACCTGGTTTATTTCTGAGGCAGTTCATAGTGTGATCAGACTCTGAGTATAGGGCTTTCAGAAGAATGTTGACTAGGAAAGATAATAGATGCCAGGCATCTTAAATTGCCAGAGCAAAGTCTAATACTAGTGAAAGCTGTAACTCAACTCAAAGGATAAAAAACAACGACGAACACCTATAAAAAAGCAGCACTAGAATGTATATACTGGCATCAGAGGAGATACCACATCCAATAACACTGATACTGTGAAGGGTATGAGAATGACAACACAGAGAAGCAATGGGACTAAGGCCATACCATGAGAATGAAGAACCATAAAGTGGGAGGGCAAAGAATATTTATAGGAGGAAAGACATTGAAAACTGCAAAAGACCTGCGATGGCACCAACCTACAGTTTAAATAATATATATGTCAAGCAAAAGAGGCAGGATGAAGGGGATGAAATATCATCCAATAATGCATCCAGGTCACCTAGAAACCCACTGAACAGTCTTGAATAAACTGCTGTTACTGGGGGATTATTCCATATTTCTTGATGTGGTATCACCAATAAAAAGGATGACAAAATGGAGTCTGTGTTTAGGTAAATGTGATTATATTTGATTTTAAGTATAAAATTGCAATTGGAACAGCTGTTACCACTATTAAATATACCAGCACATAAAGAAGAAAATATGCAAAAAAACCCAGTGTGACTATTCACTAGTCCATTAAAACATCAGATTTTTTTTTTTTCAGGCCGTCAGAATACTAGGCAATGCAGCATTGTCTATAGGATTATCAGCCATATAAATTCTTCACATATCCACCAAAGAATCTAAGAGACAGTATGAAGCAAGCTATCAAGGTGATGTATGTGCAAATTTTTCAAGGAAGTTCAAAACAGAGGTGATGCTACCAGCACTGTCTTTGCTTTAAACTTCCTTGATATTTAGAATAAAGGTGGTTAGAATAGCAGTTTAGTACTAAGAAATTAAGTACCTTCAAAATATCTAATGAAATTTGAAAATTATTCTTTTAATGCATTTACATACCTGAGGATTAAAAAAAAAAGGTAAGGGGGCATGTGGGATTAAAATGAAACAATAAAATTCAAGGCTCTTCGGGTCCTTGGAAGGTGATTTAGTATTGCTAGACATTGATAGATTGAAGGACAGGAATGAACACATTTGACAAACAGGAAGGTTCTTTCTCAGAGCGAAACCAGCTACAGACTGTTTCCAGTACCTTCTTGTCTTGTGAGAATGAAGCCAAGAAATAAGGACCAACCTCTTACCAGAAAAGTAATCTCACTGTTTGAAGCAGCCAAAGAAGACCAAAAGGGAGCAGAATAGCAGGAGATGAGGAATATTAACCCGAGCATTCTGTATGTTGCATATGCCAAATTTCTCTAAGGCACACTTAAGCTCCCTTTTTCTATGTTGAAGAGATCAATGTATTGAATACTCAGTTTCCTTCGGGAGGGACTCTGAAGTCTACATGACGTTTTTACCCAGCTTGTATCTCAAGCTCATATAGTTTCTGACAACAGCCATCTAGAATATGATGAATTGACAGATTCCAAAATACTGTAATTGAAACAATGTGCATTTTATACAGCAGAGAAGAGGATAATGCAGCAGAAATATTTAATTTGGATTATTTTATATTATATTAACAAAGTTATTGAGTAATTACAAGTTCTTATATTTCATAAAACGAGGCTGCTATAGTATCCGTATTCTGCTATATTACCCATTTTATCACTGTCATAGAAATACGACGACAATATCCAATGCTGATTTGTTGGTTTGCAGTCTTTCCACAGCAGATCATGATCTATTCCTAAGAGCTGGTTGTTAAGTCTGGTCTAAAAAGAGACTTGCAAAAATCCTCAGTAATTAAGTATTTCTTCTACTGACTGTAAACTCTAAGAAGCTTGTGTTTGTTATTTACTGCTACCTGCATACTGAATAATTATACACAATAAATTGTTTCCTGCTATGCCTTTCTCAGATGGTTGAGTAAGATTAGTCACAGCAGAAGGTACCTTCATCCTTTTAAAAAGGAGATCTGTTTTTTCCAGAAACATAGGCATTCATTTAGGTGAGGGAACTGCCTGATAATCTATTTTTGATATCAGTGTTTTTTAAATCACTTTTTTGCATGCCTATTGGTTGTGGAAAACAGTGTAAATAAAGGGAAAAATTCTTATTTCACGGTTTTATTTTACCTCAAACACATGTGTACACACACATAAAACACATACAACATACATGTGATATGCTTAAATATGATCTTCCTATAAACACATATGTATACTACACATATTTTAGGTGAAGAAAAGAGTAACTATCAGAAGTTCACATCCTTTTGTCTTGATAAATCTCCAGATGTATGCATAATGTAGAAATAATATGAATCACATTGATCTCCAGTGTTCCCTTCAATTTACTTTATTGTGGTGCAGAATCAAACATCTAATTTAAACACTGGTAAAAATTAATGTCTGCACACATAGCCACATGTATGCAGCAGCAGGAGCTGCTGAAGGTTTCTGTTTAACTACATGTCAAATTTTTATAATTGCTTTCACAGGCAAGGATGTTTAGTATAACTGTTAACCCTGATATACCTCAGGATAAATAAATTAGAAGATACGGGTTTGTATAAAAATGGCAAAGCTTTTCATGATTGACTATAAATTCTATAACTTTGTGTATTAGTATGGACCTCAAAACCAAGGAAGATCAGATACCTCAGACACTTCGACACGCCTAAGATCCCTTTGAAATGAAAGTCAACTTTAGGTTTTTTGCAAGTGGGATTTATCATTGGGATTATCATTGTTATCATTGCTCATTTTAAAGGTGTAGAATGAAAAGCATATGAAAAGCAAGCTGAGGGGGACTTCAGTGCCTTGAATGAATCATTATTAATATGTTTTCTTAGGAACAACTTGGTACTGTAGTCTCATTCAGGTGTTTAGCTGCATGAGGTACAACTATTAGCAGGAATTTTGGTTTTGCTGTCTTCTATCAGACTTTGACTGTCAGCCAAAATTCTTTTATAATAGTTGACCTGATAGTTTTAGACTTGAGCATTGTGCATGCATTACTACCAGATGATTCAGGAAACAGATTACAGTGCTTACCTATGATATTTGGTGTAGAAAAAAACAAATTGTCATTTTTGTTAAGCATCAGTCTCTGAAACAGTTATGACTTTCAGACCAGATTCCTTTTTTAAATGCTTTTCTCCATGTTGGAATTCAGTAAGTCAAAGATAGTACAAGAAGTGCTTTGATCAAAGGTAAAAAGGGTCACAACAATGACTCATTAGCACATTTTTTAATGGCAATAATTTTGTGCAGATAAGAGGATGTGCATGTGTTTTTATGTACCACTGGTAGATATATACCAGCAATGGCAGGCCTATTAATATGTATTTTCAAGTTTTATAATATTCTAAATATTTTGGCAGCTTCTGCCATTTAATTAAAAAAACCCAACCACCCACCAGAGGATAATTTCATTTTTTTGCCTCCCGGCATTAGTGATGTCTTCAGACATTTACCTTGTCTAAAGCCAAGGCTGGAAAATGCTGTATCCGTCTTCAGTAGTGCACAGTTGGTTTGGTTCTGGGGTTTTGTTTTTTTAGGCTGACTGGACACCTGACATCCACAGCTCATCTGGGTTCTTTTATCCAGGTGGCATCAATCCACCCTGCAATTATATGCTTAATGCCTTTGGAAGGAAATTCATTCCTCCAGCTAGATCTGAGCTTTGGAAGTCTCTGGGTATCTCACTAAAATAGTTCAGAGGGGTGTCAAATGCTCACTCATATAGTTGAAGAGGCTAAAAATATTGCTTACTTAAATTCTTTCTTGTCGATATTTACAACTGGATTCATAGTAATTAGGGGCCTAAGTCTGCTCAAGCTAATTTTAAGGTCAAACCCCCAATCAACATCACTGGAAAGAATACTGAGTCCTTGTGCCTTTCCTAGTGTCTGTGTAAACACACATAGGAATTGCTTCATCCAGCAGTGACGCCAGGCTGTCACTGCCTGTCTTGAATAGGCATCATCATCACCACAAAAATGTTGTTTTGTTATTTGCCTTTCAGAACTATCTATCTCCAGACTTCTTGCTGGATTTGTGGTTGCTGTTGTATTTCCAGTGTTATAACTATCTAATTAACTATATGTATTCCAATCTGGGGTATGCTGCTTTATATGGAAAAAATAAAATGGAATGAATCCCTTCTGGGAAAAAAAAAATGCTATTTTTTTTTCAGTGGGTAAAAATAAATACAAATAAAGGAACCATATCTGAGTATATGAATCCTAGTGCTGGCAGACAAGGGGTCTATTTCATTCCCTGTAGATTTAGGATAAGCACGGTCAAAAAGATTTGCTTTGAGCATGACCCACATGTTGGGTTTCTTCTTAAAGCTTGCAAAAACAATTCTCCACCATCTCTCTGAGCAGCTTTACAATTTCAGGTTTAGTCTTGTGTTGAAGACAAAGAGGAAAATTGTCCTGAGAATACAGCCTGGTGAAGATATCCCCATCTGTGAGCTAGCCAGGCAGACTGCTGTTATTTACAGGAGACGTAGATGCTGGTTATCCAAGCTGGTGGCTATGGCTGCAGGCTCTGGCAAGGCTCAGGATGTCGCACACGTGAAGAAGGCATAACTGCACTTTACACTTTCTAGAGACAGCTTTTTGTTGGAGGGACAATGCAACAGTTGGAGCAACTTGCAACAGCAGAGTGAGGAGATGTACCCCTTACGTGCAATCCCTGGTGCGGGTCTGTTAGGCAAGATGCACCATGTGTGGAAGCATCTCTTGGGGAAGCATCTGACAGCACAGAACCCATCACTGCTTTCCACTTTCCACACCTTTCCACTCCTTGGAAAGGAAGATCTGCTTTAAAAATCCAACTGTGACCAAAAGAAAGGCATGTTTTTCTATAGAGACTTATCGTTTCAATTCTCACGTTGCAACTTTTACTGTTATTTTTTTGAATTTGAACCTTGCTGTGTAATAATTACCCTTCCTCTGAAAATTAGAAAGGAGCTTTTAAGCTCTCAACCTCAGCTCCACAGGGTTAGATATTATCACTTTCTGTTTCAAATGTTTCTTTTTTTAAAAAAACTTTCCTTCATTGCAACAGAGGGAGACACTCTTGACTTCATTTTCTCCTCCATTAAATGAAGAGTAACACATCTAAGATTAACTGCAAGTGAGGTCAGGCAAAGCAGCCAACATTCCTGTGACTTTGGACACCAGATGGTCTCTAGGAAAATGTTATGACTTATCGGCACATTTTAGTCCCAACTATAATGAGCTTAGAGGAAATAAGTGGTATAAGCCTGGGACTTAAAAGAAGAGCCAAGTAGAGTATAAACAACTGAACTGACATTTGACATCATGCAATGCTCATAATCACTCACCAAGATAGGAATTTGCAATATTCTTCAGCAGAAAATCTTCATTCCCAGCCCATCATTTAAAAGGTTTCTTGCAGAAATTTGGACTTGCATCACAATGAAAAACAGTCATAAAAGATACTTATTATTTCCTGATTTGATGTCTGCTATGGCTTGGTATTTACAGCACGTTTCAAAGACACAGTTCAGGAGTTGAATTTGTCATATATGTTTTAATTCCTGCTTTTGTGAAATGTACCAGTTACAGGTAACATTCAAATGGATTTGAGGGCTGATTGTGGGATTAGCTTGTCACGCTGGTAAATGTAATTCAGTAATATGTTCTTCAGTGCAAATATATAATTATTGAGATTTCCAATATTTTGAGTGTCAGCATATCTTGAAAGTATCCACTCAGATCTAACAAAATATAAATGTATCCCTCATATCAGTAGGAAATACATTATTTATGAAAGGCTGGGTTTGATTCCTGTGTCTAATATTTTAGATTTGGCTAATTAGGAGATCTTTCTTTAAAGCCTGTAAGTATGTTATACATGCATTTTATAAAAAACATTATTTATGAAAGGCTGGGTTTGATTCCTGTGTCTAATATTTTAGATTTGGCTAATTAGGAGATGTTTCTTTAAAGCCTATAAATATGTTATACATGCATTTTAAAAAAAAAAAGACATATCTAAGTTGCTTTTTTTTTTCCTGTCTCATCTGAAACATAGCCAGGGCAAAGGTGATTATCATGTATTATGGAGCACTAAGTTGGCATTACCTAATTGTTTTTGAGGCTATTTGCTAGTTGCTTACATCTGAAGAGAAAGCTAAAGAACTAACTGCTTGCTTGCTTTTTAGGAATTAAATCAGAATTAATGGTGTAAAATTGAAAGATCAGAATTAGATAAAAGGAAACATTCCTTAGCAGACAAGCAATTAGATAATGGAAAAACACTTTCTACTGCAGAGCTTGAGTCACCTTCATTAATGGAGTTTGAAAATAAGTTAGATGCATTTCTTGTTGGCTTAGCGTACAGGAACATCATGCTCCACACAGGAGGTTATACCGCATGATCTGAGAGAACTTCTCCAGCTGGATAATCAAAGGTTTTACAAGAATCAGAAATCATTACAGATCAGTGATTTTTCTTCATTATTGTTCAGCTGGAATATAGTCATTTGCCACAAATAGGATTTCAAATAATCTCAGCATCTCCCATTCGGCTAAGTAGTCTTAGGTAGTCTACTTTTCTAGTCCTTCTACCTGATCTCACTGCTTTCATCCAGATGCCTGACATAAATTCAGGGGTCCCAGACTGTGGTGTGTGTATTCTACTAGTGGTGCAGAGAGAATTCAGAAATGGAAAGTGGTCTGACAAAAAAAGCCTTACTGCTCCGGATGCTTCCTGCTGCCATCATTGCTTCTAATGTTGAGTTTGCAAAAGAAGTTCACAAAGAGGTTGCAGTTTAAATTACTGGCGATTCCTGCTTTTAACATCTCCTATATTGTAAAAAGTGCTATATTTGCTAATATCCAATACATTTAGAACTAAATATATACTTAAGGAGAAGATGGAGTATTGGAGATTCAAGAAATTTTTGTACATGAAGTGACTTGAAGCCGCTCCGTTAGGAAGAACACAAAAATTACGCAGAATAATAGCATTTCCTTGTGATGGTATTGGCATGGTTTTTGTGTGTTATAGTGATACAACTGTTACCTTTCTGAAAGCTTACATATCTGCTTTTCTTTTCTGAGGCTTTTGTCAATTTTACAGTCTGGTACTGTGCTGAAAGAAGAAAATTGTGTGTACTAGCCTGATTACTTTGCAGTTCCTTGGTAAGCAAGAATTCAAATTTGGACTTTACGTGAACATGTAGCTTTTGTCTTCGGATCAGGGAAATTATTTTTAAACATTTACATGTGTTTACATAAGAGAAAGCCCAGATATATTTGCAAAAAATATGAACTTTTTTCCCCAGTATTTTATAAAGTAGCAATTACGTCACTTTACGTGACAACATCATTTCCTCATTTTCATTCGTTGTGTATGGTAAGTTACAACTCCATTAACTTGTAGTAGGTCCAACATGAGCTCACAGAGAAATGTAGAGAGCTAAGTTTTCGCTGAAAACAAGGCTCTATATTTAGCAGCTCAAGAAAAATACATAAGCTTTGCTCATTTTTGATTTTTAAATGAAAGATTTTCTTCCCATTTTAATCTGCCTTTCTGACTTCCAGGAAAGTAGGAGATACAGGAGAGTGATTTTCATATGTGCAACTGTGGACTGGGTTGTGTCCAGCCAGGAAGGCTTGCCCCATTTGAAGACTGAGAAAGTCCACTGAAAGTTCAGAAGGCTTTCATTTCTCCTGCTTCACTATGTAAAAAAATGTTGGTCTGTTGGAACTGAGTAGCCAAGCTGGCACTGAAAGAAAGCTCAAGGCAAAGTGAAAGACTGAACTTACCCAGCAGGAAAATCAGTTCTGGGGGAATCAGGAAATAATTTAATCTCAGCGTCTGAGGGAGACTGGGAACCTCCTCACACTGGCTGCTAGCCCCAGTGGGAGACGGGTACCTACTGCAGCTACCTGATGAACTCACCCCTCTGCTAACTCCTAAAGTCTGTACACAGGCTTCACAGTCAGTATCTCCTTTTACACCACAACTCATGCTACTTACTGAGGGAAGACTGCTGTCTCAGGCTATGGACCAGGGTAGGAGCCTTTTCCCTTTTATCCAGATCAGCCCCAGGTTGAGGAGTTACTCAAAGCAATGAAAGTCCCCACCTGATAGATACTCTGTATTTTCCATGCACTTACCTGCAGTTTGCTTGCTCTTGTGTTTGTGCAGCATAGGAAACTACATCAAGAAACAGAATGAAACATGTTCAGTTGCTCATTAAACCTGAGGGGTTTTAAATGCACGTGTAACATTTTTGTAGAGAAATGTGTTATTTACGTGGCTGTGAGAGTGGGCTGTATTTTTTGATCTGTGCTATACACATTGCCCTACAGTACCCAGAGTTGCAGGTACTTCAGCAGGCTCTGCTGAATCTGTACTTGAACATGGTTGCTTCTGCTTTCTTTTCAATCCGAGGAACATTTTAGGATAGGAATTACATGTGATTTTGAGGTAGCAGTTCATCTAAGGTCAGACCTAGGGAGCAAAGCCAAATAGTGCAGCCGTTAAAGCCCAAAGGTTGAAACAGAATAGCTCAAAAAGCAAACATTCCAAATAAATAAAAACCCCCAAAACAATCTGAACACAATTCCTGAGTTCAAATGTATTAAGCTGGATGTACTTTTAAGGACAAATATGAATTACTTTCTGCTAGGCATGTCTAAGGATTTTTATATTACTGTTATGCTGATTATGCTAGGGCAGAACGAGAAGATAAATATTATTCATATACATGTATGAAAGATTAATCTCTGAACCCAAATCTTTAGCTCCATATTTATAATGTAATCGACATTTTCAGATATTCTTCACATGCATGTATACAGACACATGCATGTGTGCACATGCACACAACTAGTACCCATAAATATTTAATAATTTCTGTATTTAGATATGGATTTGCCATATAACAACACTTTGCAAGCAATGTTTATAGAATTACATCTACAATGTAACCTGCAGGAGAACTGCTAATCAAGTAGGAAAAGAAACCGTCTAATATTTGGTGATGAAAATTGCTTTGGAGTGACTGATTGTGCTAATCAATCTTTGCCAAGTGAATCACCACTAAAAGATAGTCGATAATTATAGGATCTTTCCCTGTAACTGAATAAGAAGAGGAATAAAAATAAACTCTCGCAGCAAAGCTGTCCTCTTCAGTAAACACAGCAGTTTGCTTTGTTTCCAACATGTTGGAAAGAAATGTGGATAATGTGTCCAAGTTGTCTTAGTTTTCAGAAATATAATCCTTGTTCTGATTGAGCTAACAGTGCTGACATTGGCCAAAACCCTAATGTATTCAATGATCCTCACAAGCCATCTACAAACAGGTTGCAGTCTTACTAAATTCTTCACGATTCACAGGACTTTGACAGATTTTATAAAAATGTGGCCACTTATGGCATTTTACAGTTTAAAAGAAAGGATTTTTCCATTCTCCGCTGTTACAGAATTCTCAGATAAAAGCAATTGTTGGAGACCAGTTCTAATAGGAAAAAAAAATGATATAATGATTATAATGCAGATTATTTTAAATAAATAGATATGATAAGTCATTGAAATGATGAGCTCAGTAAAGCAAATTCACAGGCGTCAGCAACAAAAGTATCCCAGGAAAAACATTAAAAGCATAGGACACCAAACAGTGCAAGAACCTATACGGTGCAGAACAGAACCTCATGTGGGCAAGACAGAAGCACTAAGAGCTGCAACGGGGCAATAGACTGGAGGAGTAGCGCCCACGCCCTTTGAAAATGATATTTGTGAGAGTTATGCACAGCTCTTGGGGAATCCTGTTAGTCTTTCATTCAGCACAGACAAAAGTTTCTAGGCTCTGGCATCTGGGAAAGCCTCACAGAGCCCCATCCAAGTCCATGACCCAGCGTCAGAGGTCCCAAACGGGGTCATGGCACTCACCGTATCAGAGATGAAAATGGAAGCAAGTTCATATGCGGTAAGTCAATGGTCCAGGCTGCTTCTGTGCTTTGATTCCTCTGTAGAGGAGCTTCTTGTAGACATTTAATTCCAACATAAGGTTTATTTTCAACACCTTCAGCGAGTTAGGGTGCAACTAACCTAGTCTTCGGTGATAATCTGTCAAGATAGTCACAGTCTTGTGGGAAAAGGTAAGCTAACGAGCCTACATTGTGAAATATGCAAGAGCAGGAAATAAATTCGGCTGAAATATTTAGCTGAGAAATGAACTTCCAAACTAATGATGATGTTCAGGGTGCACTGCAGGAGCCTCTCTGAGACAAGGTTTCTCACCATCATTAAATTAATGGGGGATGGAGAAGAGTAAAAACACCATGTTTACCCAAAGCAAAACCTCCTAAAGTAGGAAGCAGGCTCCCAGTAATGAACTTACCATGCATATCTAATTAAACGGAGGATACTTACATACTGCAGTGAGTGCCACAAGAACTCTAAAAAAGAAAAAGCTCAGAAAAACCTGCCGGCTGTATTTGCCCAACCTTATGTAAGTATCACCACCAGATACCGATACAGCTGTGACTTTATTGTGTAGTCATCCATTACAATGAAGTGGCAAAACTTCCAAAACTTATTTTCTTAAACCAGCTTCAAAGGTTGCTGCCACCCATAACATTAAAATGCAGATAACATTTTTCTGGATGAATAGCTCACAGTGCACCTCTGTGTCTCTCCGTTAGCCCACTTCACTTATCTATCATTCCTGAAGATGACAGGAAGGTTGTATATCTTATTCCCTGCTTCAGAACAAATGCTTCTCTGGCATCTTTGGACCTTTTCTGTGTCCTCTTGTAATTTGTAGCTCCTGAATTCTGCCCTGAAGATACCACATTGCTATGTGAGAGGAAATTTCAAGTAGTAATGAGAGATGTTTTCCACAAATGAACAATTATCTGTGGTGAAAATAATGAAGAAGATGGTTCCCGTCAGCCATTTGAACATCATGAAGAATACTGTACATTAAAGGGCATTGCACATGTCTGATTCTTTTAGACAAAAGTGCTGCAAAAATTTCTGCCAGCTTATTTCTAAGAAAACTACTCTGCTCTTTCAGGTTTTCATTTGCAAGGGTGAGAAAAATAAGGCACGGTTATTCCTTTTCTTTTTTGTACTGGAGTTAAAAGCCTGTATTTTCCCTTCAAAGAGTAGCAGAACTTCTCATTTCTGTTCAGCTTGAGATATGAGCAGTGATGCCTGTTTCCTCTTTGTCCTTGTGGAACAAGCCAACCATCGTGTTTAAAAGCAATACCAGTGTTGACAAGACTTTTTTTTCCATACTGGATACTCAGCTGTCATCGGAGACAAGATTCTGGTTACTGCTTTTGGATGACAGCACCGATGCTTTCTTGGAGGCACCTGTTCTGCTCTTGAGTTTCGGTTGCTGCTCACTGTCCTTTGTCAAAGCTGCTGCTGAAAACTGAGTCTGCAGAAGAGATATTTTGCAAGCAATTTATAGCTAGCTTACAGCTCAGATTTGGTTTTCCTCAATGGGCCCTTTTCTTCCTCCTTCATCTAGCCTTTGACAGTGCCTTAAAGACCAAATCTAAGCTAAAACAATTTACATTTTTAGAGAGCAAACCCCACAGTCTCCAAAGGCACTTGGCTCAGTGTATACAGTAATAAGTGGTACGTTTCCACCTGTGACAATCAGTTACATACTCTTGTCAACTGTCAAGCTCATCCTGCTGATATTGGCAACTAAATCAAGAAGGCCATTAAGGCAGGCATCATTGGATGCATCAAAAATAAAATTGTTAATGTGCAACAGATGGTTGATGTTGACTTGTTATTTACCCACCAAAGAAGTATATGAAAAGTTTTAAGAGTCTCACACAAAACAGAGATGAAAGAAAAACACGGCTAAGCCCGGGCTTGCCAAACATGAAGTGTAACTTCACATACTTCTTCATGTGCTTCAATTTATTTACACGATCAGATTTTAATGCCAGGTATCCAACATTTTGTAGTATCTGGTGTCTTATCCTTACATGACTGCATAAAATATAATCTCAGATATATTTTGTGCCTCCCACATGCAGATCCTGTAGGGCTGTCAGGCACCTTTCCTTGCAGACAATAAAACAATCACTCGAGAGCAGCTTTAATAATTTCTTTTCTCAAAGGCCGAGCAGAACTTGGAGTGTCCTTAATGAGATGATTGAGACGAAGACTTGTCTCTCTATGGCTGCTGAGAATAGTAATCACCCAGGCACTGACAATCTTCTGTTTTTCTTATTATGCATCAGATTCAGTAAGATAAAATATTTTGTTTCATGAGACAAAACTGTGTTGCAACTGAGTTCTTTTGGTCTTTGTCAGAGAATTTGCTTCAGCCTTGGTCTTCCCTGCTCTCAGGGGGAGAGAGCTTGTCTTTTCTAAACACAAGCACATAATTCCCAGTAAAAATTTTCCCATTCTGCCTTTGATCGTCCCTTTTTATTATACTTACGGATGAAGAGAATTCAAATGTTGCAAATGTGGCAATTAATAAGTATTCCAGCACTATTTAAAATCACAATTAAATACCTAATTTTACATTTTTTATTTGAATATTTGGAATAAAAATTGATTTGCAAATTGAAAAGCTGAGTAAGCTCTGAAATCTCTTCATATTGTCCATTCAAATTAAGAATCCAAAGTTAGACTCCCATCTTCCTGTTTAAAAAGCAGAAGAAACAGGTTTTCAAGATCAGTGGTTTACTAGAATTTTCTTTTAAAGTGAGCAAGGCATTCATCCAGGAAATTCTAACAAGTTCTGTAGATAGCACATTACCAGTGCTCGTGAAATGAAGAGGGCTGGGTACCTGACAAAGACCTCTAGTGCCTGCAGAGCTGGAACAATAGCACAATATCCTCTCAACATAACCATTCTTAGACTTGATAGTTGGCAAGAACATCTAGTCCACAACCCATATCAGGTTTACTGCCAAAGATTTCATCTGAAGGAAGCCTTTAGCTGCCTCGTGACCTCCTGGTCCCCATCTCCGTGCAACAGTGAAGCTTACACCTGCACAGTGAAGATACACCTGGTGTGTTTGCAAAGTGGTGGTGGTGGTGTGCTGAGAACACACAAGTTCCTGCACTACAGTCAGGGGGCAGGTTACGTGTTCCCAATAGCATCGCCGTGTGCCAATTCCAGTGTATACACTATAAGTTCACAGGTTTAGCTGGATTTGCATAGCACGGATTTTCACCCGAGGATTCCTGTGGTTGCTACTGAACTATCCTGAAATTCACTCACTATTGTTTTTCCACTTCATCGATATATCTTCGAATCTGATTTAATCTAGGTGGATTGTGCAATGCTTCCCTCTCGTTTTAGGATGGAGTGTTTCTGCAGTGCGAACATTGCACGAGGCTGCTCTTCTCTTGGTACCAATGAAGCCTTCAGGAATGCGTCAGCAAAAGGGAGATCTTTGATTTCGGTGTGAACACAGTTCTGAAGAGCTTCCCTAGCTCATGCTTTCCGTATAGCACAGGTAATGAAAACATTGTTGCTGTTGTGATTTCAATTTATTTTGTAAGACATTGAGGTATAGTCACAGATTTATTTGTTTCTGATAAAAATGCCAGAGAAGTGAATGTTCTGTACTACAACTGATATCTCTACTAGTATGGTCATTAGTATTCTCACAACAGAGCCTTTCGATGAAATCCAGCAGGTGCAGGTGGGCACTGTACTGTGACACACAATGCAGCAGCCTGCAATCATGTTTTAAGTTGCCCATTCGTTCTATGGCACAACTAAGCTAAATGATAAATTAAAAGTTTAAAAAATACTTTGTACTTGGATGTTAAAAGCTGAAACTCTTATGAAGAACATGCAAATAGACCTCAGCACAAGGCAAAACCCACTGAAGTCGTGGTACACAGACGTTCTGCTGAAGTAAATGGATACGGATACAGAATATGCACCTGCTCGTTGCTGCACCAAGGCTGAATTTCAAACTAGGGGTTTACTTATTTTTTAACATTTTTGTGACGGTTTATACGGAATCTGATTTTTTTTCTTTCTATGAAGGAAATGATAGATTTAAAAAATCACAGAATCACAGAATGGCAGGGTTGGAAGGAACCTCTGGAGATCACCTAGTCCAACCCTCCTGCTAGAGCAGGTTCACTTACAGAAGGTTGCACAGGATCACATCCAGGTGGGTTTTGAACATCTCCAGACAAGAAGGCTCCACAGTCTCCCTGGGGCAGCCTGTTCCAGTGCTCCATCACCCTCACAATAGAGAAGTTTTTCCTCATGTTCAGGTGGAATTTCCTGTGTTCCAGTTTGTGTCCATTGCCCTTTGTCCTGTCGCTGGGCATCACTGAGAAGAGCCTGGCTCCATCCTCCTGACACCTGCCCTTTAGATATTTGGTAAGATCTCCTCTCAGACTTCGCCAGCCTAAGCAGACCCAGGTCTCTCAGCCTTTCCTCCTAAGAGAGATGCTGCAGTCCCCTCGTCATCTTTGCAGCCTTGCACTGGACTCTGTCCAGTAATTTTTTGTTTCTGTGCAACTGGGGAGCCCGGAACTGGACACGGTTCTCCAGATGTGGCCTCGCTAGGACAGGGTAGAGGGGGAGGAGAATCTATATTCAATGTGGAAAGTATGCTATGCTGGCAACAAAATCTAATGTGATGTTGACCTAACCAGAGTGGCTTTTATAGATTTAGACATCTCAGTATGACTTTTGCTTAGTGCATTCTACTCTTCACAAATCCTTTGTTTCTCTTGTGCTGTCTCTCCTGTCTTTCTCATTGTGCTTTTACTCTGCAGTCTAAAGGAAATCAAGATATCCATCCACCAACAATTTTCTGTACTTCTTCGTAGATATACTTGTATTCTAATCAAAACGTGGAGAAATGCATGATATATTTACAGTGTCCAGAAATGTAATCAGAATTTGGAAGAGAGAGAGATACATGGCATGTTAATATGTGATAATAACAAGTTAATAGTTTTTTGCAGTGAATGTCTGATTTTGCTGGTCTTTGCTGTTATCTGTCCTTTGAAGGTCACTGAAACACTGAACAGTGATGTAAGCCTTTTTTCTTTTGAACCTTTTAAATACTTAGCTTAATATCTTATTTACATTTTTAAATCCTAAGCTTATTGAAATGGTATTAATAGTAATAAGTACAGAAAGTAATTAATAGATCCACTAAGTCCTTCCAAACCCAGCTCTTGAGATGTTGTAATCAACTATTCTACAAACAATATGAAGTTATTTAGAACTTAGATTTCACCTACCTTGAAGCTGTTATTTGAATGCTAGAGATCTGTTCTAAATTCACAGAATTATCACTGAAAATTTACCAAAAAATGGCGCCAAAAGTAGAAGACTACAATTTACAGTGATCAAAATATCAGACTTAATAGACACAGCCAAAGGGGCTTATAGCCCCTTTGCTTTTATTGGCCTTTTGGCAATATATCTGATATGCATTCAGGTAAAAACAAAACAAAAGCCCGGAAAGCAGACCTCCCTGAGAAAAACACACCGTATATTTCAATTTGGTAAATGCCAAGAATTGTATGGCTGCTGTTTCAATTTTCAGGCTTTCAAGAAAAAGAACAGCCTTCACTATGAATAATACCTCCCTTCAACATATAGATTTTTTACATTTTGTACAATGTAATTTTTTTACATTTTTTTACAGTGAGGGTGGTGAAACCACAGGTTTCCCAGAGAGATGGTAGATGCCCCATACCTGGAAACATTCCACGTCAGTTTGGACAGGGCTCTGAGCAACCTGATCTAGGTGAAGTTGTCTCTGCTCACTGCAGGGGTGTTGGACTGGATGACCTTTGAAGGTTCCTTCCAACCTATAGCATTCTATGATTTTATGATTTTTACAGGTACTGATTAAAAGAAAATGAGCTTAGAGGTCTGAACCAAGCACCTCAGACTGAAGTACAGAAATCAACGTTTTGAAAATTGTCTTTATTACTGTTGTAGTAATTCACATCTACAGATCAGAGCGTATCCCATCCTGGTGGCTTTTGGAGTCTAAACCTCTAAGGAACTATCTGACAATTGAAACATATTTTAAACAAAATAGGAATATGAGATTTTGCTATGTCTTGTGTAATGACTGGATATGTTTTGTCAGAAGTACTAACACTGGCACGTCTCTATTAAAATGAAACAACCAATACGGAGATAAACCAACAAAATTATTCTGGAACGCTTCAAGCCTCTGTGGAAATGGATTAGGATGCAGTACAAGGGATGACACCACAGCATAAATAGTTTTGTGGTTACAGGATTAAAAAATATTGACTTTCACTCTCTGTAACAAGATGAATAATAAAACATTAACTACAGCTATCAATAACTAATGTGACGGTTTCACTAAACTTGCATGCTAAATGTGTTGAAAAGCAATATGCTTATTAAAAAGAGGTTTTAAAAAAAAAGATAAAGCAGAGAAAGAGAGGTGGAGCCAGATGATAGTGCTGCAGGGCATGCAGCATCACTCAGGCATGAGAAGATGACAGCAACAGCCTGCAGTAGGATACACTTGAAATATGCTTTTGTGATAATTTGCGTACATCGTAGTTTTTAACAATCATACCTCCCCTAACAGGGTAGGAATAACTTTTTTAAGGCTTCTTAGTAATATCAAAATTTAATACAACCCCAAATTATTCGCAATCTAATGCACATGATGAATTGGTCAGTATTCTGCTTGCTTTAGAGGAGAGCATGAAGACGAGGTACCAGTTTTTTGAGTGAGGATACATACAAATAACCCCTTGCCACCTCTCATTTAGGAACCAAAGCTCTTTTAAACAGGCTAATTCAGCCAAAGCCCTTAAATGCGTGTTTAATTTTCAGTGCATGTCATTCCAGTAGGGAGTAAACACATGCTTAAATAACTTGATGAAATACAGCCTGTATGTGATCCAATCGCAAAACTACTGACCAGTAGTCTTTAAAAAAGACTGACCAGTCTTTAAAAAAAGGAAAGGGATGATTGATCATTCATATCTTCCCTTAACTCCAAAGGCACTTGGAAATATGCAAGTTACACTCACCTTAGTGCCACTCATTACTAATTGCAAAAGAAAGAAACAAAAAAAACCTAACTATCTAGTTTCTCAGCTAACTACTAGAGGCAAAAGCTAATGTTCTGTAAACTGCGTGTTATCCCGTGTACGGACTGACTTCATGATGGTTATGGCTATTATAAGCCATACTCAGCTGCTTCGAAAATCAATAGCATATTAAAAAACCCACAAAATGAAACAACTGTGGTACGTCTGGAACAGCTCCCTTGGCAAATGGGGTGTCTGCTGACACTTAATGACTGATTTTCCCATACACAAAAGGTGGGACCTGCTCTACTTCCTTTACAGTTCAAAGTCAACTACTAGTATTTCTAAGTTTTATGTTTTCCTGCTGTCAGAATACTATTAGACACACTTTGAGGTCCTATTTTTTCAGGTAGCAAAGTCAGTTTGGAGTCACTCAATTCAGGATAATTGCAGAAAATTACAATAGCAGAGACTGATATTTGGTATGTGAAACATTTTTTCCATGACAGAAATCTGTCCAAAGCCAATAGAAATGGAGAAGAAAGTTGGCAGCAGTCTAACAGTTAATGAGGATTCCATGTACATTTTTAATGCAACATGTAGAAAGAGTGCAGAGCTGGGTGAGTTACTAATTATCCAGGGGTTTAGGGGATTTGCATTTTCTTTCCTTGTATAGCTTCAGTAATGCACTATTCATTTTGCTTCTAAGTTAGGTTAAAGTGTAGTCTAAAAGCTATTGCATCTCCTGCCTTCCTTGTTAAAAAATTTATGAGAACTATATTTCAACATCTATCAGTGTGCCTTTTCATCTAGCCAGATGACAGGAAGCTCGGTACATGGGAACTTGTCTACGTTTCTTCCATCTGTCTTTTTAACTGCTCGGAAAACACAGTATAGGTGTTAGGGAAGTGTGAAGCACCTGCAGCTGGCTTTCATGGAAATCTGGGCACTTCTGGAAAATATTAAGAGTTCAGTCAACAGGTAAAAGGATTTTATTCTGCTGGTTCATAAAACATGAGTTCTCCACTAACAAGGGACAGTGATAGTACAATATATATACATTTACTGGGGTTATTATTTGTGACTACTCTTTATGTGCCTTGTCTAGGACTGGAAAAGTATTGTAACGATGTTTTCAATGTGACAATACTATCCATTTTGTCAGAATATACTGAATCCCTAATATTTAAAAGATAATAATGCAATTCCTTTTCTGTCACTAGATGATTAATCAGAAGGTACTTACAATTAGATTAAATTAGAAACATTTTTTCTCTTCCAGTTACCCTGTTAAATTAATGAGCTCACGAATATATAACTGTCTTTAAATCATTAATAGAACTAAACAGTTAAAAAAATTTCATGCCTACATGCTGTGATAAACTGAACTGTAGGTATATCTCTGTATTTCTACATGTAGAAAATGTTCCTGTGTATATAAGAAAAGGGCTTTCAGCATGGTATAGCTTACCTATGTTTCCTGCACAGGTTTTGATTTCTGCCTTTGATAAAATGTGACAGTAAAATTGGTCTGATTCAGCTGGCATTGCAGCCTTCTCCCGAACAAGGCAGTCTCAGGCACGTTCACTCACTTGCTTTTTTGAGAAGATTCACACAGGAGCTTGTGATTGTAGCTGATCAAAGAGGCTGACATCTAAACAAAATATATTGTGAGTTTCTGAACGCTTTGGACTGAAACATCGCATTCCGAATCAGGGATGTTTTCAGTATGTACACCACTGTAAGTAGAAAAGACGTGGATACCACACAGGGAGGGAGAGAGGGGAATCAAACGGGGAATCTGCCTGGATCTCAAAACCTCTGAATTCACACCAACAAGTGTTTGGGACGATGGGAGTGACACTTGTTGTCCCCCACAGCTGCATAGCACTGCACCCACCTGTCGGTGTGGTGTCCCGTGACAAAGAAGGGGTCAGTCTTGATCATGACACGTAGAGCTGTGTTGCAGCCTGCTCTTTTCTCATGTTGTGTAGCTAGAGGAGTTGCTTACAGGTGACGTGGAAGCATTTAGGCTTATTACAAATTGACATTACAGCAGAAACTAGGCACTGTGACCAGTGCCTAGGCAGATGGCTCTGAGGTGGGAGGGTCAACTCTACCAAAAGCTTTTCTGATGCTACTGTGTACCCAGAAGGGACAACCGCACACTGAATATGGCGACAGCTGAACCTCAGGCCAGCTCCTTACGCCCTCACACTGTATCTTCCTCTGGGACTGCTGCGCCTCAGAGCCTGTTGGAGGAGCTCTGGTTAGAGACACCTGGGGCAGTGCCCAGACCTCACTTGGGCAATGTCTCCGTCGCCTCACACCTGTGTCCCATGTGGAGTTTGCTCGTCCCTCTGAGCTGGATCCACGGAGCTAGATCCACCCCAAGCAGAGTCAGTCACAGCAATTGCAATGCCGGCAGCTGCTCTTCATGTGCCTATCTACAAGGGAAGACATTTGGGCGGATGGGGGTGGGAGGCTGATGCAGCTGGTCCCATTCTAGTCCCTGCATGGGTTTTCAATGTGAACGTATTTAAGAAACTAAATTTCAAGTGGGGTATATATTCAACAGTTAACGAAGCTAACGGCCTTCATTGGAGACAAATAAATCATTGCAAGCAATTTAGCAGGTAAACTTGACCGGAAACTTTGCTTTTGGTTTTCTTTTCTTTTTTTGATCAGAATACACAAGTTGACAGGATTGATTTCATCTAATTTCCATTTGGTAAAAATGTCAAAGGTGTGAAAGTACATTGATTTGTCATTTTCTGAACAGGAAAAAAAATTATTATTTCAAAATCAAATTATCTCTTATTTTGAGGCTTATTTATAGTGAAAATTAAATCAATGCACGGAAAATGATTGAAAGATCCTTATACTTCAAATAAGTAGACATCGACTGATCTTGGTTTATGATACTGTCTGCCTAGAGAGAAAAATCAGTTGATAAACATCATATAGTCAGTCACAGACAAAGATGGATACATAGTCTGTGTTAATTTTAGTAGGTCACCACTCAGTTCTTCACATCCTCCTCACTCATACAAATAGGTCTACCCCTGTGCTTGAGTCTATGCTAGGTAAGCATAAACAACTAAACATTAGTAAAAAATCTAAATTAGAAATTATCTGACTCCAGATTTCATAAATCTAATAACAAAAGGAGTGTTTCTCCAATCCCAAATGTCTGTATTGCTGTTGGAATCCTGGGGTTTTCTCAAGTTCTCTGCATGGTTGCTAATTCTTATAAGATGCAAAAATATATCTAAAGGCATAAAATTGAATTTTAAGACTCCTAGTATGACTTGTGTAAAGTAAGTGAAAAATTATTCAAGACTATACCTTAAAGTAATCTCCCCAGAAGAAAAACCCTCTTCACTGATTCCCTGAATCACCGATTGTGTACTTTGGCTCAGTAGCTCGGTGTTCAGTGCCTGTGGACACAGAGATAACATTCTTTCAACCCTCCAAACATGTTATGTCAGGTTGCATCATGTCATACATGAAGTGACTTAATGGGATGTGACACTGTGTAGCCCAGCGCTGTGTCTGGCCTTGAGAGCTGAGGGGGGAGTTGAAGGGGCTCTCAGCCACACCCATGGTGGTTTGAATCCCTGGCTCTGGGGACAATGCTGCACTCAAATGTGACATCGATTTTAAGCAGGTTTCTCTATTCACGTCATATTGTTCTGATGGAATTCAATGGCATTGCCTCACTCTGGTGATGGATATTTACTCCTTATGAGCTTGGCCACATCATCTGTGTTGCAGAAACCGAAGAATAAGTGGAAGCGTCACTTTACATCTGTGACAAAACACACTGGGCATAATATTTCACTCCTCACTGAAGCAGCTCTGCTGTAACCCAATGCAGACAGCTACAGGTTCAGCCTTGAAAGTAGTAGCACCTTACTTGAATTAAAACTGCCTTAATTACTGCTTTAGCAAGTTGCACATGATGTTTCTAAGACCCATGGTTCATCCTCAGGAATTCGAAGCAGTACATTAATAGTGTTGCTTCTGTGGTGTTAACTCTTACTTTTTCATAGTACATACCAGAATATTTTACCAATCTGCCGCTGAAGGGCTGAGCTAGAAGTCCATGACAAGTGCATTAAACAACATTTCTTGTCAGATAGCAATTACCCAAATGCAAAGCTGGCAACTGTTTGGCAGACAGTTAGAAGCAAAGTTCATGGTTCTCTTCTTCTCATTCCTTCTCTTTTTTCTTTTTTTAATTTTTTTTAATTTTTTTTAATTTTGCTTGAAATGTGGAACTGTGTAGTGCCAGGTTTGGGGTTGTTACTTTTTTTCACTTCCCTTTTCATTCCTGACCCTTCCACATGGGAGCCAGAAAGAGAGATGCCCGTATTCCTTCAAAAACTGTCCTTTCACTGGGATTACCAGAATTAGAGAAGCTTTATAAAGGCGCAGATGCCGACACATCGCTACAGATTCAACAGCACCAATCAGTGACACTCTTACAACAGTCACCATGGTTGCCCTGCCATCCATTCGCCAAATTAGGAACGCATGGCTCTCCCAGGGAAGCAAGGCTAGTGCGTTTGCAGATGGCACATCTCCTGCTGCCTGAACAGGGACATTTATCCATGTGTGCTGCTTATATAAATATGGCATCTCTTCCAATCTATTTCTGCACACGTGGCTGCCCAGAGACCTTAAATTAAGGGTACTATCCAGTTTTGTAGGTGAAATACAGAAACTGATGGTGATCAGCTTCAAAGAAGAAAGAAAAAACATCTATCTGTGGATAATCTTATTAGTTAACCACATTATAACTAGAAGTAATGTATAATAATAAGATCTAGATATATTGTTCTTAAAAATAAAATAAAGATACTTAAATATTTTCTAGTGGATAATTTTCTGTGTAAGTACAGTCTTTTTTTTTTTTTTTTTCAGGACTCCATTCCTGTGTGTCCAATAAACTGTTGAAGTTTGTGTTCAAAAGTACTTACTGAAACTACTTTCAGTAATTAGGGCAATTTGTCTTAAGCTAACTGTGCTCATGCAAACCCCCAATGAGCTGACTGATACAAGAGAGTGATGTTGTAGGACTGGCGTCTAGGAAACCTGGTTAATAATCAGGGTTGGCGTTTTACGCTCTATCCTATTAAAGGCAGAAAATCCTAGTTTAGGAGATGGAAACTCTGTGTGTCGGTTAGGATACAGAAAGGAGTGTAAGAACCACAGGTTCCGCAGAAATTGAAACTTCCAGTTTGTTACTAAACGTTCTTGCGTTTCTTAGTGACCCTGCTCAGATATTCATCTATCGAACTTAGGTCCTCCATGCAACAGCAAGTGATTCCCTCCCAGGTGTCCAGGTAGGTCAAACGTAACGGCCTCTAAATTTATATAGGCTAAGTGATTAGCAGAACACTTCATCCTCACACTGTGGACTACGTAGTATGAAAACAGTTCATTGTGATTCTTCGCGGTCTTAAAGCTCTAATGTAAATAGAGTTTTCTGGGACAAGGTCTTTGGAAAGAGGTAAGGTTTCAGCAGTAAGCCAGGAGCCAGAAGTGACTGAGCTCTAGTGCTGTCACCGCTGCCTTTCCAGCCATCCTCGATCTGCAACTGCATTTTCAAAAGAAACCATTGATTTACGGTGCTTCTATGTTCTCACGTTCAGCTTGAAGCCCTGTATGTATTTGTTCAGACAAGCACTCAAAATTGGTGGT
>NW_010391337.1:0-5130 GCF_000710305.1 Buceros rhinoceros silvestris | reverse complement strand
TGAACATTTTGGCTCCAGCCTCCTTTTGGCTCAAGTTTCTCCACCTGTTAACCCAGGATGATGCTTAGGCATCTGACTTGAAGTTTGCAAGAATTATTTCACTAGAACTAGTAAAGTTCTTTGAGGCTCAGGCTTGTGTATATAGCCATCCGTTTTGATTGCTTTGTTTTCCTACCCTGCCTTAGAATTAATTTTCTTGATGAAGTAAATCTCTTCATCAGGTCTCACAGCTAAAAAAAATGCACACACAGACAGAAGGTGGGAAAGGCTCCCAAGGCCCATATGTTGTACAGCATGTTTCTTGCATAAATATGTCATGGGTATTTTAGTAACCTGCTTCCTTCTGGCATGAAGTGTATTCAGCTTCCCATTGTTTGCACAGACATTTGGAGCAGGGGAGAGGAAGGATGAAAATCCACAGAGGGAAGTCTGATACTCCTCCGTCTTGTCAGGTCTTGTTCAGTTTGGGGAAAAACCAGTCATTCTCAGGTTTGCAGACGTGCTTGGTAGTATGAACCACAGTCTTATAGCAAGTCATATACCGGTGTATCACTTGCTCCAAAGCTCAGAAACAAAGCAGAACAAAAGCTAGTACTGTGGCAATTCAAGTAGAAGAATCTTCTCGTGCTGTTCTTGGTCTTTACTATGTGCTCTATTTGTATGCTTAAGAGGAGAGAGAATTTAAATTCACAGCTTTTCTCTTTTCCTTTAAAATGGGCTTTCTGAAACATGAACATCTGAGGAGATAAACGTTATTTACAGCTTTGATTTATAATGGTTAGCCATCATGTAATCAAAGAATGTGGATTTGTTGTCTGTTTGGTTGTCTTCAACACTTGTAAGTCCTTATTTGTCAGCAGAAACCACATACTTTTAATTTAGTGTGTTAATTTATAGATCTCGCTCAAATCTTATTTAACAGACTGATTTATAAACATTAGGCAAAATGATCCAAATGATAAGTGTTAACTCTGCCATCAGATTTATGCATTCTAACTAAGAACATGGCTGTATTTTTTTTGGTTGGTTTACAAATGATAACGTTAATTAGTTCTCTAGCTGTCTGATTAGAAAATATCTTCTATCCTGGCCATTAAGATCTGATTTATCTTTTTGACGTATAACTATGTCTCATAATTTGTTTCCACAGAGGTCTGATTTATTAGTGCAATGTGCTCAATTTTAAAACATAAATTTCAAAAGCTCCAAAATAGATGTAAAAGAAAAATTCTGACTGAAAGATAATCCTTGGGAGCATAAAGTAGCCTTTTTTTTTTTTTTTTTGTCTGATTTATTAGTGCAATGTGCTCAATTTTAAAACATAAATTTCAAAAGCTCCAAAATAGAGTTAAAAAAAAAATTCTTACGGAAAGATAATCCTTGGGAGCATAAAGTAGCTTTTTTTTTTTTTTTTTTGGCACTTTTGCTTGGAGCTTAGAGGAAGTTTGCCAAGAAAGTTTTCCTCTTTTAGTCTTTCTGCATAAAAAGTATCTGCATTTTAAAACACTGGCAACTGCTAAAGGCAGGCGTGTAATTCCAGTGTTACAAGCACTGATGCTGCAGTATTTGATCTGACTGAACTGAGACAATTAGAGGCTGCTGGGATCGAATTAGGGCACTAGGACACAGTTTGCTTTCAACATATCAGCACCTCCAGTGTCTTCCTTCTTTGGGGGAATAACAGAAGTATTATTTTACTTATCAGGAGTTGTATATTCTTTCCCCAAACACCTGCAGCAGGATCTGTGTTATGCGTATGTGTACTAAGTGTTGAGTTACTGCCTTCTGGCAAAGACAGTGGCTGCTCTAGGTGTCCGGGACAGGCCTGGAGAGCTCTGGGAAGTGATTAGCCCAGCAGAATAGTGACCTTGTAAGACCCCTATGCTCAGTAAGAGGGATTTTATGGTTCTCATAAATATGACACAAAATTTATCTGATCCTTTTGGTTTATCTTTTTGCCAAGATTCCTCTTCCTTTTTTCACCCACTGGACCTTTTCAGTAGTTTCCCACCAAGCATTACGTTCTAGAAAGGTGTCTTATTCTTCTGAAATAAGCCTACAGACAGCCATTGGCAGAAAAAGAAAAAAAGAAGAAAAAAAAAAAGATGAGGGCTGTTTCTCTCTATTCTGCTAGGGCCAAAACCTGGTTCAACTGAAATAAAGAGATTTTGCCATTGATTTTACTGTGCTTGACCTCTGGATTTCAAAGAAGCAAGAGCAACAACTATAGCATAAAGGCTGCAGTCATTCTTTAAAATCTGTACAAAACCAGTGACTAAAGAAATCAATGAGGAAGATTTTTGGTTTGTTTTGGGTAACTCTACAGACACACCACGAAAGAAATGTTGCAGTGCCTGTCCAAGCACTTGTATGGAACGCGTTATGTAACTACGAAATAAGCCTTGCCTCCCTCTGTTGCTGTTCGTTGACACCAGTGTCCAAGTGACACTGAAAGGTTTCTTGTACAATATGTTGGTAAGATCAGTAAAAAGGACCTGCAAAATAACATTAAAAAAAATGTAATCACTCTCAAATTGACGCCCCTGCTTAAAGCCTCTGCATCTAAACATAATAATGCATTTTGTGGTTTATTTCATAATTACTAGAATTTTTGTATTATGAAGTTGCAATTCTGAAAGTGAACTTTTCCCTGGAATCAATGCGAGATCCATGTCTCTCCACTTGTGTTTGTATAAAACCATTCAGCTTGTTTAGAGGATCGTGGGACCCACTAAAACCCATGAGAGTTTGGGAAGCATCTCTTATTGCTAGTGAGATTTCTCATCATCAAATGCTGTTTCCATTTGCATGCAACCTGGACTAAGTTCAGAAACTAACCCTCAAACGTTTCAAGTTGCTACTCAGTCCGAACAGTTTGGGAGTAATTTTACTTCAAGAAGCCCAGCTATTTTTTTTAATTAAAGCTACAGAAAAATGTTGTTCTGCACTTTATAATTCCTAAAATTCTGACTTTGTAGAAGATCTAGAGTTCCTATGCTTTTGATTTTCACAGTTGGCAGAGGATGGATGGTACTGTTTTGCGCATCTGATATATGCCTAGATAGAAAATTCTAATGTGAATATTAATATAGAGATGAATGTATAAATATATAACTCCCCATAAATGGCTAATAAGCCTTGTTTTGCTTTGCTACTCCATATAATGGAAAGCTAGCATTGAGTCAAGTAGTACAACAAATTATTAAGGTCCCAATTACATGCTTAAATAATTATGCAGTCTCTTATGCTTAAGCTAGCACATTTAGAAATAATTTGAGGTTTCTCTGGGTATCTCTATTCTGCAAAATAAAAGAGGAAAGATGAGAAAAGATCCACTTTTCCAAACGGACCACCCAAACAAGGATATAAAATTTGATAGATTGTTCACTCCAAGAACTGATCCAAAAAGATAGCATTGAGCAGGTGATTACACTGTTTGTTCCTGTTCACCGAAAAAGTCTCCTAACATCTCTTCAGGCTTTGTGTCCTTGAACATACCTATATATCCTTCTGTCATGCCCTACAGCATGCAATATACATCCTCCTTTCACACTATAAAAGCATCTCTCTGATGAGCTGCAACAGAGCCCAATTCCTTGCAAGTCTTTGGGCTACGAAAAGCCACAGACAAAATAATAATTTTGCTTTAGGACCACATGAGTCTGAGAGGAGACCCAGGGCCTTGTGCTAGGTCAAAGACCCAAAGTATCTGCTCTGGTGGAATATGGTCTTAAACACTGTGGCCACAAGCCAGCCCATGCTGCTCGGGCCTTGGGAACCTTTTGTTTAGCACTTTCATTTGGCAGTGTAGGCGTAGTCAAGATGGGTTGGGCAGTGTTGGACACCTCCTTCGGATCCAGTAGCTGAAGCCCCATCCTCAGTGAATAGGTACTTCTCTCCCACACATCTCTTGTTGTCAGAGTACCTTTGTGGCACAGGCAGAGCATGAGGGCTCTCCTTCCACTTCACACCCAAGGTGAGGAAGGTGCTGTGACTGTAACAACTTGCAGTGTATTCTCTGGGGAAAGGCTGACAGGCCACAGTCAGGGTCTTTTCTTTTTGCTTCTTGTAGGTAATGTCACCACCCGATGATGCCTGGCAAGATGTACAAAAAACCAACCACATGAAGGCAAGAATGACAGAGGAAGGAAGGAGAAGGAAGATGTGCTACCTATTAGTTGATTGTGTTAGATCCCAGCCTGTGACTGATCAGGAATGGGAGCAAGGAGAACAGTGAAGGACTACTCTTTGGAGAGGATGCAGTCAAAAAAGAGAGAAAAAGGAGCAAATTGATTCTGGAATTTGGGTAGCTGGTGGTTATGTCAATTAAACCAGTCATGTGGGTCCCTTATAGTCACTGTCAAGCAATAAGACACTATCACAGCATAATTCTTCTCAATCTAAAACAGGAATCTAAACCAGGTCAAATGTGTACCCTTCTACACTTGGTTACAGAAGTCACTTAGAAGACCAGGTCAGACATAGGCATTTGAATTGCAGAACGTTGTGATTTAACCCCAGCAGGCAACTAAGCACCACACAGCCACTCACTCACTGCCCACTGGTGGGATGGGGAAGAGAATTGGAAGGGTATGAGTGAGAAAACTCATGGGTTGAGATAAAGACCGTTTAATAGGTAAAGCAAAGGCTGCACATGCAAGCAAAGCAAGACAAGGAATTAATTCACCGCTTCCCATCAGCAGGTATCTCCAGGACAGCAGAGCTCTATCGTGTAATGGTTACTTGGGAAGACAAACACAATCACTCTGAACATCCTCACCTTCCTTCTTCTTCCCTTCAGTTTTTATGCTCAGCATGGTGTCATATGGTGTGGAATATCTCTTTGGTCAGCTGTCCTAGCTGTGCCCTCTCTCAATTTCTTATGCACCCTCAGCCTTCCAACTTGCAAAATCCAAACCATATCCTCATATTAGCTCCTGTGAAGAAAATTATTCCAGCCAAAACCAGCACAGTCCCCTGGAATACATCCCCCTGTTGGGACAGGATCGGAAGTCCCTAGCCTCATCTTTCCTTTGCCATGCAGTAAATGTCCGTGAAAAGCACTGGCAAAGCTATGGCAGGCTCACACCAATACTGCTGCTGACAGCGGTAACTACTCCATTAGCTTAA
>NW_010391336.1:47219-51686 GCF_000710305.1 Buceros rhinoceros silvestris | reverse complement strand
GCTTGTAGAATATTTCATCTACGTCTTTGTCCTGGTTGGGTGGCCTAGAGCAGACTCCCACTGTGATGTGTGCGTTGTTGGCCTTCCCCCTGATTTTAATCCGTAAACATTCTACCCTTTCGTCACCACTGTTGAGCTGTAGACAATCAAAAACACCTCCCTAACAAAGAGGGCCACTCCCCCTCCTCTCCTTCCTGGTCTGTCCCTCCTGAAGAGGTTGAAGCCCTCCAGCACAGCTCTCTAGTTGTGCATGTCGTCCTACCATGTCTCTGTGATAGCAACTGTATCACAGTTTTCCTGCTGCACAGTGGTTTCCAGCTCCTCCTGTTTGTTGCCTCTCCTTGTGCATTGGTGTAGATGCACTTCAGTTGGGCTATTGATCCTGTCACCTGCTTTTGGGGGGGGAGAAGGCCTCATTCCCACCTGACCATTTCCAGGCACTGCCTTGATTCCTAGTAATGCCAAGTGTGGAACTCATCTTGAAGAATAAGTGTTAAGGGAATATAACTTAGTTTTTAAATGTAACAGAGGGATGGTTTAACAAAGTGAACTGCCTGGCTGTCCAGGTGAACCTATCTATGTTCACTGATCAAGAACTGTAACAAAGTTTTCTTTGTATTGGTGGCTTCATGAAAAGTTGTTGCACTCTTAAGCAGCTAACTGGCTTGAAGTAGCCACTTTGTATACTTTTAGTAAAAAATACACCATTGCATAAACATTCCGGAATGATGATGAACTTGGTAAAGAAAAAAAGACAGAAATCAAAACCAGCTGTTGTATGCTAGAAGGCTGAAGACTAACTCCAGATTATCTATTATTTTGACAGCACTGCTGATTGGGAGCAAACATAATGACACTCTTTCACAGACAAGGTCAATATTGTCATATTGAGCTATTAGAGAAGGGTTGGCTGTGCTTCTGATTCCTTGTGTTAGTGTCTGATTCTTTGCTGCTCTACAGCTCAGAAGAGGGAACCATGGTGTTTAAGGCGTGCATGCTGAGTGAGGGAAGAAAATGAGCATTCTGCAATATTGTTCCCGTTTGAAAACCAAGCAGCCCAGGTGGCAGTTGCTCCCAGAACAGTGTTATCTCCCCTGGGAGGACATCAAAAGAAACTAAAGTGCTCAAGGTGGAAATGAATAGAGGCCTTAGCACAGGGGCAAAGCAGCAGGCTTGACTAAGGGGAATGAAATTAATTTAATTCAAAACAACAAAAAACCACAAACCACCAATTAAATGAGGGCAGGACAGAGAAAGAGATAACAGTGAGATCTTAAATACTTATATGCATATACCTTCCCTCCACTCCCCCCCCATTACTTTGAGCCCTCACACATGCACTTGGATGTCGGAAGTGGGGGTGGTGGAATACAGGAGTGGAGGGGGCATTCCTTTTAACCTCTGGCATGAAGGTTGGGAATCATGGTCTGTGGGACAAACTTCCTCTGTACACGTAACCCTCTTGCCCCACAGAAGGCAGCTCAGCATGGCCACCTCCATCCCATGTGTGGGGGTATCCGTTGCCCTGGCCAACTTCTCTAGTGCTGTGCCAGCCCACTTCCAAAGCTCAAAGTCACTGTTTCCAGGGGGTATCTGGGTCTTTGCATTCCAGCAGTGCCTTCATTCTCATCTCTTCGACCCATCTTCTCTTCCTCTGCTGGTGATCAATCATTTCCCAGTACGGAGATGGGGGGGCTGGGGATGGAGTGGGGACGGCCAAGTCCCTGCATCCAGGTCCCTCTTTGTTTCCCCTGCCAGTGATCCACAAAGTTAAAAGTCTGCTTGCTCTGAAGAAGATCTTTAGTGTCCCAACATATACTGGCAGCAAACTTCTGCTTAGTGGTTCTCTCTTCTCTTCTGTCCTTCTTCCAAACAAGAGAGCACACCAAAAAGAGATAGAAACCTGTTCGTCCCTTCCTGTTCATAGGGTTTTTCATGGAGGCCTTGGGCTGGGGCGGGCACAAAATTGGAGCCAGAGGCCGCGTTTTGCAATGCAAGTTAGAGAGGCCTGTAGCGCCTTCCCTCTGCTACCTAACCAGGCCAAAACAAAAGGCAGCAAACCTCCTTTTGTGCCCAAACAAGGGGGGAGCAGCCAATCTTGCCCTGGAGACAAAATCCTAAACCACAACAATTATGCAAAAAATTCTTAAGCTTTATTAGTGCTTGCAAAATGTGCGTGTTCAGTGAGAATTAACCTGTAGGTAATCCAAGTTTAGTTATTGTTTAATAACTTCCTTTCTTGATTTTACATCTCATAACATGAAAATACTAAAGTGGATTCTGGTATGTGGGTTCACATTATGCACTTGAATGAAATATAAATTGGAGGGCAAAATACAAAACGGGATTTAGTTGTGGTTTTTTAATTTTTTGAGAAGGGCTTCTTACTTGGAGTGAAATGTGATTTCACAAATGAATGGTGAAATACAACTCACACTGACTTTTTGCCACAACACACAGAAAACCCTTCAGCATACAGAATCAGAGAATGGTTGAGGTTGGAAGGACCTATGGAGGTCTGGTCCAACCGCCCTGCTCTGACAGTCACCTAGAGCCAGTTGCCCACAACCATGTCCAGAAGCCTTTTGAATATCTCCAAGGAGGGAGACTCCACCACCTCCCTGGGCAACCTGTGCCAGCGCTTGGTCACCCTCACAGCAAAAAGGTGTTTCCCGATGTGCTGAGGGAACCTCCTGCGTTTCAGTTGGTGCCCCTTGCCTCTGGTCCTGCCACTGGGCACCATTGAAAAGAGCCTGCCTCTCCCTTCTTTGCACCTTGCCTTCAGGTATTTGCACACACTGATGAGACCACTCTGAGCCTTCTCTTCTCCAGTGGAACACTGCCAGCTCTCTCAGCCTTTCCTCATCTGTTCCAGTCCCTTAATTTTCTTAGTGTCCCTTTGCTGGATCTCTCCAGTATGTCCATGTCTCTCTTGCACTGGGGAGATGAAAACAGAATGAAAAGAAGGAAGCTGTTACTTGAGGTAACGTTCTTTGAAAATGGTTTTAAACCCATATGTAATGCGTAATAATAAAGACTGTTAGTGTCTTACTAAGAGGCTTAACAATGACAAACTTATATAAGTGCTTCTAGTGAAACTTCATACTGTAATAATTTCATTCTGTGTGTAACTGCTAAATGTAGTTGGTGGCACTTGTAAGTTTGAAAACATAAATGGAGATGTCTAACAGAAATATTCAGATTTTGTGACTTAAGCTGTCTGAATCAGGACGTCCTACTGCATATTATGAAGAGTGATACATGTCAGTTTGTAGTGGAGTCAAAGTTGGCTGTATTCGTGTTACGGGGAGTGCTGTAGTCCTCTGAACTTTTGTGTGTGGTTAAATAAGAAACCGTAAATAGTTGGTATCAGAATGATTTTTCTTAATGGTCACCCTGTAACAGTCATAAGCCGGTTCTAAGCAGGGCTTCTGGAATATGATACTAGTATATATAATGGCAAATTGGAGTTGATTATAAAGAAAATGCTCATTCGATCAGTCTTTTTTTCCCTACCCAGTGCCGAGTTACAATTTACTTGCAAAGGGCTCTGCTTGTGATAATCATCTGTTTTCATCTTATTGGCTCTGTTCAAGCCTTGAGTTTCAGCAGTAGACTATTCCTAATTGAAAAGGAAGCAGGAGCTAAAGGATAGAAGTACTTATCTATGTGGATTAGAAGTTGGGGCTTTTGTAAACCTCATTACAAACATATCTCAGAGTGTTTTCAATTCATAAATGCCTCTTTGTGACTTAGTATGAGTTTTTCATATTGAAATTTAATACTGAGAAAGTACTTTAAATGATACAACACCAATTTTTTAAACCTCCAAAATAACCTTTGAGGATTTTAAACTGTGAGTTTTGTAAGGGACAAAAAGAAAACTTCAGACATGAATTTAAGAAAAAATAAAACTAATTTTCAAATATTGTTTCAGAAATTCCATCTTTCATATTAAAAGCTAAGATGATTGTAAAAGGTAAAAAAGATGAAAAGTAAGTCTAATTGAAAATCAAAACCGCCAATTATGTATAGTAAGGTTTGTAACTGTTCCTCAAGAAAACCTTCTACTAATAATTCTGCATGTTTTGAAATTATTTTAGTGAGCCTTTTAGCCAGTAAAAGGTGTCTGAGCTCATAAGGTTTCTGCTGTACCACTGTATATGTTCATATACAACTTCTCAGTCTGTTTCTTGTCACTGTGGTATCTTCTAGCCTAGCTTTATTACGGAATGTGAGGACAAAAAAGACCAATTTTGTGGATCATTTGCTGAGTTTATAACTATCTAAATGATAATGTTTTTCATCCATTTCTTTTGATATATTAGCATTATAAATTGTCTTAATAAATCTTAGCTTGGCTGCATTATCTTTACTCTTTGGAGAGGTGGCAAGCAAAGAAGTTTTGGTTTGTAATTTTCACTCCCCTTCCTTTTCCTTCTTCCCCTCTCCTTCCCTCCCTGCTGA